>NW_020451260.1:271087-353007 GCF_003343035.1 Apteryx rowi
GGGCGGGCACGCGGCGGCGCTGCGTGCGCCGCGCTGGGGGGGGCGGGAGCGGCGGGCGCTCATTGGCCGCGCGGGCTGTCACTCCGCGCCGAACGCGCCCGTTGGGGGCGGTTGATCGGGAAAGGAGAAGGCGCCGGTTTGAGTGAGCCGCATTGCGCAGCCGCGCTGGCGGCGCACTGGGTTCCTCCGCGGGCGCTGTACCCTTCCGCGCCGGGCCGGGTGGGAGCTGAGAAAAAGTAGTGCGGCCCTGCCCTCCCCCTCCCCCATAAACCCTTCGCGTCCCACGGCAGCCCCAGCACAGTGACACCCCCGGCCCTGTCCGCCCTCGAGCGGCCAGTAAAGACRCAGTCCAATCGGAGTTTAAACCCCTTCCCTGGGAGGGGCTGTGACACAGCCCGGCGGCCATGGCGGCCCCTCCCTCGGCACGAAGCTGCCTCCTGCCCCGGCTCCCCCAGGCAAACAGCGGCCTCTCCCGGGGCCCCGCGTGCCGCGAGCATCGGGGACGGGCCCAGAGGTCCCCGCCGGCACCCAAAAACCGAGCGCTAATAAACCGAATGCCTCGCTCACTCATTTCTGTTGCTGTGGTGCGTTTCTCGCGATGCCGTGCGAAAGCGAAGGATTCACCTATTTATCGCCTAAAAAGCTCCGGGACATGATGGGTCCTGAGGAACCGATTTGGCCCTGGCAGTCCCCAAGGCGTGATTTTTGAAATAAAAGGCCGTGCTGAACCCTCCTGAGTCTCTCTTTCTGCCAGCTGYGGGCTGCAGCAGCTGCCGGGCTATAGGCACTGTGGTACACGCGTGCCTCAGCTTCGGGGACCGACTGGGTCGCTTTCGGTGTATATTAAGAGATTAAGAGTAGTTCTTTGCTTGCCTTTTTTTCCCAACTGCCTTTAATAGCCTCTTCACAGCTTTAAACACCTGTGGTATGGTAATGAAGTAATATAACCGAATTCCTGTGCCTAAGTAAACGCACCGGCTCACCACGGCTAAATTAGAGGCCGTTGGCCCRAAGCTTGGAAGGTGCCGGCTTGCGCGATCCATCTGCCACTGCTCCATCCGTGGCAGGCGGCGCGCCGGGATAGCCGACAGGCTCGCCGAAGCGTGAGCAGGGAAACACAAAATGAAGGTTTAGTGGGTTTTTGGTTTGGCTCTCTTTGGGTGAAAAGATCTGTTCTCACTTTGCTGCAAGCCTGTTGGAAATGCCCTGTGTTTTCACTTCTTCTTTTTCATCCTTTCCTTCCCCCCCCCCCCCGCATATATCAAAACTGCAGGCCACTTCCCTTATACCTTAGGTCCCATCTCGCCAGTATAAGAACTTGCTTTCCGGAGACACGCTTCTCTTCCAGACTGGAATGGTCTCTGCACTGGGCGACAGAGGTACCATGATTCAGTGTCCTGGGCAGGTATCCCATCTCCACAGCCCCGCCGGGCTCCGGAGCCAGGTGTGAGGCACCTCTCCCATCATCCAGCCCTCCTGACCCAACGATAGGAGTGGACTCTCAGAAACCTTTTCCAGCCTGAAGCAGCCATTTCGCTCAGTCCGTTGGTTTTCTTTTCAGTTCCGTCAGTCCGAGAAGATATCCATTGCAGGCAATGCAGAGCTGCTAAAAGATTACCATCGTGTTTTCGAAAGATAAGGAGGTGTTCGAGGCATGTTATACCTGGAAACAGATACAGGCTGTTCAGCCAATACRGTACTTGCTTTGCAGAGGGTTCATTGCACTCAGGGAGAATTTGTTCTATGAGCAGCATGTTAATTAAGCTCATTTTTTCCCCATGGATTTGGGTCAGACATGCCCTTCCCCTCTACTCTGCAATAACTCCCCGGCTCTTTCTCCTCTTACATCCTCATGGCCGACTTCTGCAATGTCCTCAGTTCCCTTCCATGTCCCCAACCTGCTTTTATTAGCTTGCTGTCTGGGCACGGAGCAACACATGCTATGGCTGGTTCAGGGCTATGCGTGTGCTGGCTGGCCACCTGCCCACTGTTTCTCTACTGCCAAAGAAGCCAAACAGTGCTGATAAGGGCTGAGCTCTCTCTCTGCCTTTCTCCCGGGTGGAGCACTAACAAGGTTTTGTGTTCCCTAATGCAGCAATTGCTTGTCACACAACTTGACAGACCTCTGTATTTTCAAAACCTCTGCATCTCTGTCAAATCGGGTTGAAATAGGCCAAAAGGTTGAAAAGCTCGTGTGTGAGGGACTCTGAAAAAAAACAGCAATTGCGTAAACCTCATTTCTTCAGGAAAGGAAATTGCAAGCAATAGGAGAAATAAAGCAAAGGGAAGAAGGCATCAGTGATACAAATCACAGATCCCAAAGTTACCTGAGAAGCATCGTTGCCGTGGAGAAGCCAGAGAAGATGTGCATTTGCAACTTAACCACAGCTCTAGAAAGTGCTTCCAGCCACATTCCTGCAACTGCAGAAATGCTACACTATTTGGCAAAAACAAACAGCAAAACTCAATCTCTGATGCCAAATCTGGGTATTCCTGGATGCTATTAAATAAATCAAGCAGGTGGCTCACCACATTTTGGACGTTGCTAGTTAGGTACAGCTGGCTGACTGTCCCGTTTGGATATGAACCTGCAGCGGAAGAGCATCAGCATCTCTAGCTAATGGGTCTCAGAGGGCTCAAAATCCTCACAAATGGCATTCTTGTGCAGGGACACGGAAACAACATGGTGGTATTTCCCAGTCGCAGTTTCACCTGTCTGTTAGAAAGGATGAGGGAAATAATCTAAGATCTAAAGAAACGTAATGAAACTGTGATTGGCTGCACTATCCTAGAGAGGATACGTGTTGAATTCCCAAAGGTTGTGACCCAATCCCCTTAAAGGTAAAAGAAATGTAACACTGATATTAGATCAGGTCAAAGACACTTAGGATTTCTAAATGACCCGACACTATCAGATATCACCACATGAAGAAGACAAGCATGAAGTGCAATGCCAGGAAGGCAGAGCTTGGAGAGAGAGCAGATAGTTTTTGTGTTGAAGTCRTTATTACCAATATGTCAGAATGACCTGTTAAATTGATATAAAGGAATAGCTTTGAACAGAATCCAGACACAAAAAATTCAGCCAGTGTGTTCAAGACAGGAAAAAATATTTGTTGAAAGTGACCAGCAATCCATGGAGAACCACTGTTAAATGCTGCTAAATTTCTTCAACACATGCTATTGAAACTCCAGCATATACTTCAAGAAGCCTATACTGTAAGAAGTCTCTTACAGCAGTGCTTCTTCCCTGCTTACTGTAAATGCCATTTGAGCAAATTATTTTTGCTCTAAACTTATGCAAAGGTGGCATTTGTCTTCCACAAGACTGCAGGAGGTTGTGAAACACGGAGAAGCCGGGTCTAGAAACTGTGACCCAGACTGATTCCCTTTCATTCCGCATTACTTTGTGGCCAAACAGCATCAAAACGGTCTTTCCATGTTGTTGAAGGACTGCCTGCCACAGGGGCTTACGCTGCGGTACTTGCAAACGCTACCCCCGTGTAGGTAATAGCGTGAAACAACTCATCTAGTCCAAGGGATTGAGTCTGCGTCTCCCTCATGCTTCAGAGGGCTAAATATGGGCTTAAACCACTTCTCCTTTTATCACATGAAGTTTGTAAGCAACTTCACGTTGTATCACTTCGCATGGCAGCATGAAGAGGGTTAAAGAGGAAGCCACATTTTGCTTTTCCCATCAAATAACAAGGAGCAGTTGATTTTAAAGACAGCTATTTTTGTATTGTCCAAGCACGCATTTCGACTGACTAGAGAAGATCCTTAACATCATAAATGAAAAGGAAGCTATTGCATTAGACTCCTAAATGAACGGGAACTTCTACTGAGTCACACAGGCATATAACAGACTAAGTACCTGCAAAGGGCCAGTACTCCTCAAACTGTAAAAAGGCTGCAAGTTAAGGCTGAGAGGAACAGCAAAATACATAAAAGAAGCATTTTCATATTTTTATTCTTCTATTTATCTTTTCAGTAAATTAATTTCTCTGAAATGTCGAAACTCAAAATCTGTTCACTACCACTTCTAAAATGCAAGTATTTCCAATATTACATAAATCACTGTAGTTTCAGACAAGCCTGGTATGAGATTTCAAAGCAAAGCAAAAAAAAAAAAAAAAAAGGAAACAATCCCACAGCACAGACAACTTGTCAGCCCTCGGTATAAGCCTGCAGTCTCTGTCCTATACCCTGTCAAAGTGGACTTAAATAAATAATATGTAAAATCATGTTTTAAAAGCAAAGAAGTGCTTTTCTGACCCACTGTAATGCAAACTAGTTGGTGTTTATGTTATAAAGTACATTAATTGTAGTATATTACATTTATCAGATGAAATAGAGGTAAACAATAAAAGTGACATCTATTGTAAGAAATTCATAACTCTGTGAGATTTATATATTTGTTCACATTCCGGATTTACAGTGTATAATTCTCATGAGCAAATGATCTGTCTTAACTTATCCAGATATCTTAATTCCTAGTGCCTATTTGCACATAAACTCAGTTCCCCTAAGTAACCGAAAGCGTGGTTAGTTAAACAGACAACTTTGGCACAGTCAAACAAGCGCTTGGGAGGCTTTTGAATTACTGGACTGAGGTGCTGAGCTAATTTGCTTTACGTTGGGCTGCATTGGATCGGGAGCTCTCATCCAGGCAGGGCAGTAAGATCCCGCTTTGGGAAAATACCGAAGGCCGGGATCCATAGTGGGAGCTTGGTAGCTCAGATGCAATCACGGATGAGACATGTACTTTAAGCCAGCTGAACCGAATTTCACACTTGTCTCCTGGCTTGAATGCTTCAGCTTACGCCTAACTTTAGGTGTGGTCAACCACGGCTAAGGAACGGCAACTTCTTAAACGGCTTGAACTCACATCACCTCTAAATTACGCTCGGATGCCAACCTAGGTTGCAGGCCAGCAGATTGCAGAAGCCTCCGAGACGGTTTCGCATGGACTCCCACGGGTCCTGCAGTGGCAGAGCTGTTTCCTCTGGAGATGAGGTGCGGCCGGGACTGCTCCTCGGCTTCCTGCTGCCTCCGGAGCCTGGCCGGAGCGTCCCGGGGAGCCGCTYGGACACACCGCCTCCGTTCACACTGCTCGCTGGGGGTCTCCACGCTCGCTTGTCAAYAGGCACTTGCCTTTCATTCCTCCATTTTCCTGGTTTTTGTAGATTAGAAATGTTTTGTGTAGTCATCATTTCTGTTGTTTTTTTTTTCCTGGCTATCCCTCTTTCCTTTCTCCCTGTTCCAAATACTACTCCATTCATCTGCGTACACCTTTTATTTTGAATTACTTGAAGTTGATTAGGAACACATTTATGCTAAGCCCATATAAACCATCATTAATGTGAAATAGTCATGTTTGCACAGAGATTTACACCAGTTTATCTGTATTGTCTTAAATAAACAAGTGTAATTTGTGAGTAGACCTTGGGGACAAGAGCTTTGTTTCTGAATTATTAGTAGGCCCTGGTCCAGCAAGGATTTGTGTACATGTTTGAATCTATGCAATGAATTAGCCGGTTGAAGGCAATGGGATCACTCACAGAAACAAAATTCGGCATAAATGTAGACTTTGGGATGATTAATTTTTCTGTCACCCTTATTTCTTTTTTTCCAGTTTCTTTTTCCAAGAAGCTGAAATTAATTCATCATTACAGTGAAATCTGCACAATAAAAAAATAGTTTGTGCCTCCGTAGGAAGGATCAAAATAAACCAATTTATGCTGTGATCAGTTATTGCAATACAGTCTGTTTCTGTTTTACACTGTGTAAGATGCACTATGCTAATTAAGCATATGTTTGTATAGATTAGTCTCAATGAGATTTACCCCAGTTTTCTACACCATCTGTGCAAGATTGGTAGCCGAGTTGGAAGTGATCTCTGTATATATTTTCTATATTAGGTTGTGAAGTACTTAGACTCCTTTGRGGTAAAAGTTTTCTATATGTTATTATTGGTCTTGCAAAGCTTTAGTTACAGATTTTGAATATTCTCTTTGTGCTTTCAAAAACTAGTGATTTCTGACAGTATCATTTAAATAGCTATTGTTATTCTGATGAGCAGCACAGATGAAGCGAGAATTCAGAGAACCAGAAAATAATCTTCCTTGCTTAGTTTTATTTAGAGATATAAAACATATATTACTGTTATACAGGTGAAGACATCACAAACTAAAAATGTTGCCATAATAAAAAATTAGGCTTTAAAAATATACTGGGACTTTATCATCACAAAACTGTCATGTTGTTTATTTCAGATCTTGACATTTATCATGATGAATAACCRATGCAAAAATCTCTTATCCATCTAACAACGCTTGGAGCTGATAGCTGCTTCTGTGTAATCCGTGGGGAAGTATGTGTTAGAGCCTCCATCTTTGCCAACCCGCGTTCCCAGGGAGGCAGGCTGATTTCTTCCAATGGGGTGACAGAAAAATGAGCCCTTTGCTCTGGAGGCCCCCAGCACGCTGAAATCTACCCTCCGCAGAAATATTTTTTTGCCCTGTTGTGCTTATGAAGAGCCTTTCTGGCAATCCAGACCAGCTTCTCACCAGTACATGCTAAGGACATCGTCCTGACGCCATGTTCTGGCTGCAGGAATTAAGGAACTGACAGGTAAAAAAAATCAAAMTTTTACCAAAGTCTTCAGATTTATGACTGAGAGGGACCATTACAGCCATCTACTTTATGTGATATATTTCAAAGGCCAAATAATTTCCCCCCCAGAATCCTTTTGCAAGCCCATAACCTCTGCTGCTGTGAGCTACTGCCTATCAACGAAGGAAAAGGCAACCCAACTCTGCTTGCAGGCTTGAAGTGGGACAGATCCACCACCTGCCTAGCAGGTTGCTCCCATGAAAATGAGTGCTTTTCTCTTTTATCTGTAAGGAAACTGTCTAGCTTCAACTTCCTGCCCTTAGATCTCATTATACCTTTTTTTTTTTTCGGTTGTGTTTTGCTAGACTGATGTCTTTAGTAAGACATGTAAGTATTTGGTGAGTAGGAGCAAGGTGAGTGAGAGCAAGTTGCACCTCAGTGTTTTTCTTAGATAAGTGAACTAGACTGAGTTTCTTTGGTCTTTCACCATAAGGAGAGTTCCCAAATTTCAACATTTACGCTGAATCCTCTTTAGCTCTGCAACTTCCTTTCTGAAGTATGGACACTGAAACCACAAAAAGTCCTTTAGTATGTTTACAGTGTTATAACACTTCTTTGCCTTTATTCAGTTGTCTTCTGCTTATACATTCATTCGCCTCATTTCGTCTCTTGGCTACTATGTAAAACTGGGAATATATGTTCACGATATTTTCTACAGTGACCCATAAATCCTTTTTAGAGTCACTGCTTTCCAAAACGCAGTCCCTGCTCTTAAAGTTGAGATGTGCATTCTTGATTCCTTGAGACAGCTGTCTTAAAAACACCAATCTGAGTTACCACATTTACTGCACTGTGCAGATCATGCTATTAAAGTAATTTGTCAATATTTACGAAACACGGCAGTAGGAAAAGCCTCCCAGCCTACAGCCACAGGCAAGGACAGCTTCTGGTTTGTCAGACCCTACCACTAACAGGTGAAGAAAGTTCAGACAATACCAAAATCTTAAATGCTTTCGGATAGTATTGTCACTGAAAGTGTAAATAGGGAGGTATGTCTTCTGATGTATGTGACCAAACCAAATGTGAAACTACAGTCTATACTAGTTAGCTTCTTCGTGCAAGTTTGACAGAACTGCAGGAGAACATATTACAGATCATATAGTTTTAAGCACTAGGGATAGTGAAGACAGAGTGCATACACTGCAAAAGTCAGATTCAGAACTTAATCAGCCTGTTGATATATCCCACAGCAGGGAACGAGGCAAGAAAGATGCAAAAAATGAAAGTCTTAGCAAACATTGAAGATACACATCATGCGCAAATAAACAGCAGCACCAACTGAAATAGAAACAGTGGTCTGCAAAGAAGAGCAAGGAACAAATGAAAGATGCTGAAGTGTTGCATACATTTATTTCAAGAGAAATCACTTTGCAAACCTACACAAACAGCAGTTTGTAATCTACAGCGATTTGTAATCTACAGCAACTGAAGACCCACAAAAACATCYATCAGGAGAAATGTCTTGCTCCCCATCCACTGGCTTGAAGAATAAAGCAAAAGAAGTGGTTTGCACCTCAAACACTAGCAAGACATGAAACTGGATGAACAGCCAGGCTCAGAGGCTGTGATCAGTGGCACAAAGCCCAGCTGGAGGCTAGTCACTAGTGGTGTCCCCCAGGGGTTGATAGTGGGTCCAGCACTGTTCAACATTGTCATTATTGGCCTGGACGATGGACAGAACACACCCTCCGCAAGGTTGCAGATGATAYGAAACTGGGAGGAGTGGCTGACGCACCAGAAGGTGCCATTCACAGGTACCTGGACAGGCTGGAGAGATGGGCAGAGAGGAACCTCATGAAGTTCAACAAAGGCAAGTGCAAATCTCTGCACCTGGGGAGGAATAACCCCATGCACCAGGACAGGTTGGGGGCTGACCTGCTGGAAAGCAGCTTTGCAGAGAAGGACCTGGGAGTGCTGGTGGACCATGAGCCATCAACATGTCCCTGTGGCAAACAAGGCCAATGGTATCCTGGGCTGCATTAGGCAGAGCATTGCCAGCAGGTCGAGGGAGGTGATCCTTCCCCTCTACTCAGCCCTGGTGAGGCCACATCTGTGTCCAGTTCAGGGCTTCCCAGCACAAGAAAGACGTAGATTTACTGGAGACCACAAAGATGAGGAGTCTCTCACACGAGGAGAAGCTGAGAGGGCTGGGACTGTTCAGTCTGGAAAAGAGAAGGCTATGAGGATCTTATAAATGTGTATAAATGTCTGACAGCAGGGTGTCAAGAGGACAGGGCAAGACTCTTCTCAGTAGTGCCCAGTGACAGGACGAGAGGCAATGGGCACAACCTGAAGCACAGGAAATTCCACTACAACATGAGAAAATACTTGTTTACTGTGCGGGTGGTTGAACACTGGAACAGATAGCCCAGAAAGATTGTGGAGTCTCCATCCCTGAGATATTCAAAACTCAACTGGACATGGTCCTGGGCCACCTGCTTTAGCTGATCCTGCTTGAACAGAGGGTCTGGACCAGATGATCTCTGGAGGTGCCTTCCAACCCCAGCTGTTCTGTGATTCTGTGACATGGTATTAGAGATGTTACAAGTACATGGTGTCTTCCTTTTCATAATGAATGCAAGTCCATTGCAAAAACACAAAAGCTAAATCTGATGGAAGGGTTTAAGGCAAGCTTTGGCAGTTATTTTTGGAGTCAAAGGATCCAGCTGCCATCTGTGCATAGTTTTGACCCTAACTGTGTTGAATATAACCATAGATTTTTCCTTAAATAACACAGCTGATAGGTGCTTGTGCCCTTGCAGCACAGAGATTCACACAATTTTGCCTGTGTGAATCCTCAAGTGGTCCTGATGGGTGACATTATCATAATACAAAGCCTTGAAGGACCTTGAGCTGGGTGCAATAATTAGTGTTGAATTTTACCTATGAAGCTCAACTTGCTTCTGACTGACAAGTGAGAAAAAAAAACCCTGCTGGAGTTAAAGGAAACAGAAGAATCGTCTGCAAAGGCCCTTTCCAGCATATGTCTGTATTTCAATCAGAAGTGTAAACCTCCTAGTTTGAACTTGATAGCCCAAGTTTTGCGAGTGCTGTAACCAGAGTAGCACAGAGTTTAGGGCTGGCTGTTTACCCAGGTCTCAGGTGGATTTTGCAATCCACCAAACTTGGCGTTACAGGTGACTCCCCTGTCTGGGAGTGAGAGAAGCAGGGAACGTCAGTCTGAACTCTGTCCACCCTCAAGAAGTATAGTGGACACCCACCTTGAGCAGGCTTTGAGTCCAGGCATCATTCTGCCCAGGAGAAGTGCCCAGCACAAATCCTAGTCACCCCACTGAAGGGACCTGGCGGTTATGATGCTCCAGTTGTAAAATTGCCCTCTCCTGGTAAGACTCAGAGCAGTGACAGCCAGAGTGCTAGGGTTTCTTCTCTCTGATTATCAGGTCCTGGCTGCTATCTTCTCATCCTTCAGCTGATGTTCCTGCTATTTCTCTTCCAGTTGATCCAGAGGAAAAGAATATGTAGTTTCTCACCTACTGTGCGTCAGTGTGAGACAGCTGATTGTCAGCCTACCCGTGAAACTGTCTAGACGCCGTGATGTGCTGTCAAATGCACAAAGTTAACAAAATGATAGGGGAGAATGTTTTCCCTGTGAATCCTCTTTCAGTCATCATCTCAGAGGTTATTTGTGTCAGTGGCAGGTACAACATTTTCAGATGAAGACATGATTTGATTAATCAACTCTGCCTCTTTAAGATGTTCTAGGTTTTTTCCAAAGTCCACCAGTGACATAAGTAAGCTGAGGCTTACATAAATTCTCCAAGCACTGCATGCTGCGGTTACAGGTAGTTTGCAGTTATTTAACYGGTAATGTCTGGAGATAATGGTCTCCTGCTGCTAGTTAAAGCCAGAAGAAAAGCCAAGATATTTTACGCTTGGCTTAAATTTAAAAATGAAGACTAGTTGCTTGGAAAAACAGCTGTTTTGAAACACATGATCAGTTTTTCTTCTTAGGTTGTTTATCCCAGCAAAACAGTGAGGAATGGAAAGGAGAAAGAGAACTGCCAGAAATGGTCCCAGGGTCATTTATAATTCCAAAAAGATAAGGTTGTTGGCATGAAGGAATCCTGCCATTTCCTGGTCCTCCTGATATTTTGCTCTTTTTGGAGCATGACAACATAACAGTGGCTGATGTGACTGAAGTCTGTGACATGATATGATTAGAGTCTCAGCTAGAAATGTTGGTGAGGACATCAAGGTATGCAGACAAGGCATTACCTGGAAGCTCTCTGAGCTCTGAGAGACAGGAGCTGTCACAGGGCCGTTGGCTGGCACAGAACAGAGCCTAGAGCAGGGAGAGCAGAGAAATGGGGTCAACATCTCTGGCCATGCCATTATACTTACAGCCCCAGAAAAGAATATTTGGAACACATTTTTGCTCTGCAATGTATCCAAATAAAGGCATTTGCATGATTTTATACGCTAGATCTCTGGTGTCTTTTGAGGGGGTGCCTTGAGGCTGCCTCCAACACCAGCCCCTTATCCCTGCAGACTGAGGTGGTGGGATGCACTTCACCAAATATTAGATTTCTAAAAGTTAAATGTCTAAGTATAAGTTAGTCATCCTAAACTTTCCTTAAATTCAACAGGGAAAAACAGGCATCTCCAGAGGACAGTACATCTGGCTTATTTTAGAGCTCACTTCAGGATGGGATGAATAACCCTCTGGAGTTCCTATTTCTCTGCATTGACCATACCACCATTGTTTTCTTTTTCATACGGTGCCATGGGAAGATCCTCCCAGCGCTCTCGCTGCAGCCGTACCCATGCGGAGTAGTGCATGGTGTATGCACCACGCCAGCTGGCCACGGCTAGGRACGTCGGTGAGCATGGAATGGGCAACGCCCAGAGTACTAGACTTTCGGCTTTCAAAACAGGGCGGGCGCATGAAAAGCGTTGTTGCGAATGGTCCCTGGCTTGACCTAAATCCCAAACCATGCCCAAGACCTGTCTGGGAGAGYGCAGCTGGCCCTGGGCCAAGCAGTTGGTAGGGAGCGTTCCAGCTGAAGAGCATGAACAACGGAGCTGCGGTGCATCGGGCTGTTCCCTGGGACTTCCTATTGGTGTCTATGGGTACTCTAGGATCAGACTAAGCAGCCCCCCAGGCTTTGTCATCCTGTCTTTCTGCTCGTCTTCCACAAATCCAGGCAAACCTGACATCCAAGCAATTTGAAATTATCCTTCATCCATCCAAAATGTATGGAAGAGGAGTAGCTTAATGGGCTGGGGCATGGACTGGAAGAGATAGGAATTCTGTAGTTATACCTGTGGTGGGCTGTCCACACCCCCCCCCCCCTTTTTTTTTTTTTTTTTTTTTTTTTTTTTTTTTACAAACTGGGAAGAGAGCTTCCTATTCCAAACACACTCGGCAAAATCTCAAAGTTGAACCTCAGTTCTCCTGAGACAGACAGGCACTGTGTAGTAGACTGAAGAATTAAAATACAGATCTATAGACTACCAGGATGTCTAGCTGGTGCATACATAAATCTCCGGTGTAACAGTGTAGTGCCCAACCGAGCTGGTAAAACTGTATGACGTGCTCAAGGACAGGGTTTGGTGCAGGAGCTGTGGAATTCCCTTCCCTGCTGCTCTTGCACATCACTGCTTGCCGGTTGTCTGCCTTTGCCTCCCGCTCTTCATCCAACAAGTTCCAGCTTTTTAAACTGTTGCACGTTCTCATGACAGGCTGTTCAGAGAAAGAGAGGACTAAGAAACGCTGGGGACATTCCTTCACCTTATGTTCTTTTTATGTATTTATGTTTACCCAGCTTAATATATGCATGTCAGGCATGCTCCTATAGGACTGCATAGGGGTCCTGTGAGAGGACTTCAGATTTCTTTCTGCTTATATTCTGCTTTACCTTGTGCAAGACGGAAGAGCCGAACTGAGGTTCCAGCTTGCGTATGCCCCCCTTAACAAAGAGCCAGTAATTGTTAAATAAATTATATGCTCTTGTGTCCACATGTTAATAACTCTAATCCTACCTCCAACTACCAGGTTTAGAAATATGATTAGGGAGGATTATACTTCACCTAATGCCTAATCACTCGTCTGTTCTTAACTGGCCTTTTATTTCCACACACACACAGCATTAGGAATTTAACCAAACATCTTGCACACAGAGAAAATGACAAGTGAGTTAAAAATCAGTTGAGGGAGAGCAGGTAACAGCTAGAAACCAGACGTGACTGAGCACTGAAACATTAACCAGTGTGGTTATGACTCCTAGCAGCACCCAACCACTCCCTCTGCACCCTGACCACTTAAACAGCTAGAAAACCAAAAGGGCCAGAGTTAGATCTCCCACTGGACTATTTTTTGCAGGTGAAGCATATTTTTTCAGACAATTCTTGCTTTTATTTTACTTTAGATAGGAAAATGTGGATGCCTTCTCCAGCAATGCTAACGGGCAGGTTGGTAATGGCCACAGATCAGGAGCTGCCTAAACACTGTCCCCCACAGCCTGGTCTCTGCAGGCAAGAGTTTGTTAACTCCTCGCTCCGTCTCGAGGCGATAGCCTCRTGCCAGCATGTAGAAATTGCTGTGAAGTGAAACCACACAATCCCAAAGTACTTTGCGGGTTTAACATGAGCGAGCAGAATCAGGTGACATGACATTTTTCCTTTGACTGTATAAATTGTACTGAACTCACCGACCCCATCTTCTCCAGCATCTCCTTCACATGGCCACCTGCAGATATAACGCTTCTTCCCCTAATAGTGACAAGGAGAAATGGGCAACCCTTCAGGGAGCTCCCCAAGTACCAAAATGACAGAAATGTGTTACTATGACAGCTAGTAGGAACAGGCTCTGGAGACCCTCTTCCAAAAAATGAAGGGCCACATTGTTTCTGACTTAAGCTGGCACAACTCTCCAGTTGACTGGCTGAAGCTTAGCCCATATTTCTTGGAGTGTCAGGTCCGCCCGTTCCCTCCTTTCTTTTCCACTTCCGTCACACCCAGCAACGACTCTCGGCCACGCAGGGCTGAAGGGACAGAGCAATAGGGCACAGGGATTATATTTCAGTTCTCATAGCAGCGATACAAACAAGGAGGTTTGTCAAGTCTGTGTAAAGGTTTCCGTAAAGAAAAGGCACTTTTTTCAAATGGTCATCGGTATTTTTTTATTTCATTAAAATTAATTCTTTATCATTTGCTCCAGAGCTTGCAGCTACAGCACTCTGTGGGAATATGAAGTGTTTGGAGCCTTGGGGAATCTGGGAGGATTTGTTGCTGTTGGTTTTTCTACAATGGTTGCTATCAGGCAAACAGGTGACCATGTTTAGGAGAGACAAAAGGAAAATACATTGCCAGAGAACTGAGATTATGTCCTGCCCATGGGCATAAATGTAAATCAAAGCACAATAATGGAGAAATACCCAAGGATTTATCAATTCTGGATTAGAAAGAAGATTTTGGTCATGTACTTCAAAACTCTAATCTTGAGCAAGTAATCTAAATCCACCTAATAACAATGAATGAAATTATAGTTTAGCTAAGTGATTACTCCCTTTTTTCCTTTATATCATTCAGAATAGATTTATCTTTTATTAACTTTTATTGGAACATTGTTTTAAATTGCAATGCTTTTAACTATTCAATTTTAAATATCTCTTCTCTTGGTTGATCAAAATCAAAATTGACCTCTACTTTTAGTTTTCAGTGCTGAAAAACCCACTGCGCAGTGGGATGACCCAAACCACTTTCATACTAGACCTCGATTTGTGAGTTCAGCAYCTTGGCCACCTCAGAGAGTTCCAGGCAAGTGCTAAGTATTGAAGCAACTGGCTCAGAAGAACATGGGTTGTTTGTGGTAGGGGCTGTAGCCAGCTGCCTTTTTTATGGACACCCCCAATACAAGTTTGTTCTAAAAACATTTAGTCCAGAAAATTTTTTAAAGCAGTTTAAGTGAGGTAGCACATAGGAAATCCAGCTATGGACCAATATAATGTAGAGTAAAAGCYAGAAGATGCTATTGGTTAAGTGTAGGGCTAAGCTCAGGCTTTTTCATGCTTGTGTACAAACCTAGACCAAAGAAGAGTAAAGTAAGGGGAATTAGAAATCCTGAAGGAAAACAGAGGCAGAGAAGGAGAAGAGAAGGAGAATGGCATGCATGAGGTCAGAAGATTTGGGAGATACACAGTTAAGAGTTTGCTGTTCAGGTCCTGACACATGTTAAACTCTTGCTTCACAGAGCTGCTTAACAGGACAACAAAATATTCTCCTGGTGGAAGCAGTGCCCAGATTTTGAAGTCTTCCTATCCACAAAAGATTAAAAAAAATGAGTTTCAGGGACRTGTCCAAGAATACAAGAGAAGCCCAGGGCTAATGCACTTCAGCAGCTGACAAATTACCTCTTCTGTCCCAGGAAGTTTTCAGCATGAGCTGGAGACCATCTCACCCCCTGCTTAGCAGGCTGTCTGGCAACTCTCAGCACCGAGCAAGGTAAAATGATGTCTATTTAGCAATTTCTGCCAGTGAAAATTATTTACCTAGCAGCCTCCATCTCTGGGTGTCTGGTCATAAATGATCCGCAGGTGGCTTTTTAGTTATAAGACTTTTTTCCTCCCCTCTGCCTCTGTGACACCTGAAAATTCAACACTGCTGGATGAATGCTGACCTGCAAATTGGAGGCAGAGGATGACAAGGGGAGAACAGGCTTGTGCCATCCTTGTTCCTCCAGGAAAGAAGGAAAAAAAAAAGAAAAAGTTAAACAGTGAAGAGATTCTTTTTGGCTCCACTCTTTGGAGGCTGAGTTTTGGATGCGAAGATGGGTTTTGCCTGTTTTTGGTGGGCAATTGGCTGGATGCCTCTGAAATGGGGACCATGAGCTTTCTTAAGTCCCTATGAAGGCGGGAGGKGGTTCCCACAAACCTCCTCCCGATGCTGTAGCCTTCCCACCCCAGGATCCTGCGGGACAGGCCCAGAGGGTTGCTGCGCAGGCTGACCATCCATCCGCCTGGTACCGCAGGCCACCCACCTCTGCAGCTGAGGTGGTGAGTCCATCGAGAAGGACCCAGAGGCAGGGTCTAATCCAGAGTCGGTCTGGAGCAGCACTGGTGGTGGCCAGCCTGCTTTCCACCAGCAGGAAGATTGCTTTGCCCAGGTGGAGCTCATATCCTCTAAGTGGAAGAAGGTGGACCTGCAAAAACACTTTGAATGGCTACTGCTGAATTTACACCTGGGCTTTCATTGGAAATGCTCCACTCTTGCCTTCCCCATGCAAGTGTTTCTTGTGTGGGTCCGGCTGAGGGGTTTTGCACCTCCAGAGGCAGCTACAATGGAGCTGACMCACAGAGGATGCAGGGCCAGAAACCAACCTTTCCCACAGTGTTTCATTAAAGTGCTCTTAATAGACATCCAAGGGAGCGTGGGAGTGCAAAGCAGTCCCAGCCTTGCTAGGCCTGGTTTTGCTGCTGCAGTAACCAGATGATGTTGTGCCAGCTCTCCAGATGCCTGGGGATTTCCCAGGCCTTGACCAAGCAGATTCACTAAGGGCTGAGGAAAATTTTCTAGCTTTAAAAATAGTGTCATGGTGAGGCAGAACAGCAGGGAAGAGGTTTTTCTTTTGTTTTGTTGGTTTATTTTGGTAATGCGGTTGGGTTCTTACACTCGTGAGACAAGGGTGTAACAAGGGTGCTTCATCGACCCTTTTGCCCAAGACCTCCTCATGGATTGTGTCTCCTGTATCTATAATGCTCCTTCCGTGTCTGTTCAGACAGCTGGAATCTGAGAGCCAAAACACATCAGCTAGTGATGGCCCCAAAGAGATCTTCCATCATCATCAGTTTGCTTCTCTGCTACCACTAATACTCAGTGTTTTCACACTTGCAAGCAGGTGGAACAAGGAAAGCTGGATTTGGGGGGGAAAGCATGACCTATCTCACCAAATGATGCAGAATATGTTCACCCTGGACATCTGTGGCCACAGTCCATTCATGCAGGTCTCTCTCTTCATGAAGATTGAGTAAATATACATCCCTTACCACACTGCTCTGGATAAATCACTGCCAAATCAGGCAGCTGAATCCCACTTTAGGTGCCTACATCCAAAACTCAACCCCTGAAAATCCATGTTCAGCCAGTGACATTTGCAAGCACCTTGCTCTGTGTAAGCAGAGCTCTCGTGGGAGCCGGGTAGCTATTGCCATTGAGACCCTCCTTAGTCGTGCACATGGTCGGCAGCTAGCATTTCCCTGGCACCAAGCCCTGCTGGATTTGCTGAGCAGAGCGGGCCTTTACCTGTGCTGCTCCTGCAGCCAGGCCTTCTGCATGGTCTAGGAGAGCATCTGCTGGGGTCTGGCCAAGCCACCCAGATCACTGCAGTGACATCATGTTTTCCCCACTGCCACCACTTTGCATTCGTCAAGCCTGAGTTTCATCTGCCATCCTGTGGCCTGCTCATTCCATGCCATGAGCCCTCTGCTGCTTTTTGTGTTCAGCTATCCTGAAAAACATCTATCATCTGCAAATGTCTGTCCCCCAACTTCTCCCTCTCTGAAGTGATTTTTGCATATGTTTAACGGTGCAGGGTCCCACTGAGATCTGCTGGGAGACTCTGCTGGTGATCTCCTTTCAGGCTGGGAGACCTGGGCCACCGCTCTGCAGCTGGGATTTTCTAGGGCACCTTTGGCTTCTAAGGAGGCAGGATTTGACCACAGATATTTTTTCCATAGTCCCGCTTTTAAACTTCAGTTTGCTGCCATAGTTCTGTCATCTGTAAAAATGGAGATAGTAACGCTGGTGTCACATGTAAAGGATCTAGCTAGCATTGCTCTGTCAGTGTCTCTCCAAGGCAGAAGGATTTATAGACCTGTTTTCTCAATCAAACAAAATAAATGGATTTTTTTCCCCCCCTCAAGACAATAGTTTCCACTGAGAATGCCAGTGTCCCTCACAACTGCTCTTCCTTTGATTAGAAGAGAGCTATGACAGGACATTTTTGTTCAGCCTGACCATGTGTTTTACCTTCTTGCTAATCAAAAACATCCCTGTTATTCCTCTCACAAGCTGGCACAGTCTCCCAGCCCAGCTTTCCTTTGAAGTCACAGTTCCTGACTTTCACTATCTGTTTTTCCTTCTTTGTGAAGGAAGAGATCATCCAAGGGACACAAATATACACACACTGAAGAGACCTCCAGCTCTGCTYCAAAGCACAAGCATGCAAGACTGATAAACCAGTATTTGCTCTTCATTTCTGAGGCACAGCCTTACGCAACTATCTGCTCACATGCGGTTTTCATCACTGCCAGCCTGGGCAGGAGGGCGAGTGCCACGTGTAAAGCAGCCCAGGCTTTCAGGGGCTGAATAGGTCTCTAAAACCAGATCTGTCCTCTCTTCCCAAAATACTGCAGATATTGGGGACTTCTTGGGACCCAAATCCTTGGATCTCATCTGAGCACAGGACTGGAAACTACGAGTGTTGGAAAGCTAATCTTTGTTGGGTGCCTATGTCTTGGGGGAAGTCACTTTGGGAAAGAAATTGCCACTTTCTAGTAATATTTGGGAGATTTTTAGTCCATATTGTTCAGGGTATCTTTCTAAAACATCTCCAGCTCAACTAGAAGTTACAGGTTTGATGCATGAATCTGTTCAGGCAGAGCAAATAGCCACCCAAACCAGTTGCCAAAGCTCCCTCTATAGTCAGTGGAAAGAGGCACTTCCATGGTATGTTTTATTCTACCTAGATTTTTTGTCAAAGGATATATGGGGTAAAGCCAAGGTATAACAATAGGAGTTTTCCCTTGGATGTACCTCTCCCATCACTACGTACAGACAGAGCCTAGATGCCAAACCTATAGGTAGCTCGTGCCAGGTGAGATGCCTCCTCCTGCGAGAAATCCTATGTTTTGCGGTATAGAAGAGCCGAGTAGAGGATCATAGCGACATGAAAGTCATAAATGCCAGCCACATTCAAGGGTTAAGGCTCAATCTCACTCCCTGGACAAAGAAGGGAGCAAAATCAGTCCTTCAAATTTCAAGGTTCTGGTGAATTTACGATATAAATTATTCATTGCCCTAAACAAAGATGTTCCCTTATCTAACTCATCTCTACTTTCCTGAGCAATAAATATGGCTGCAATTATTTCTAGTGCAGAAGAGCCAATAAAACAAATCACCTCCCATAAACCTTTCCTTCTGTATCCTATTTTAAGGGCAGTAACAAAAACAAATTGCTGGAAGCTCATTTCAGACATTCCCCAATGAGTGATGAAGACGCCGGAGGACAATGTGCACATAAAGATCCTCTTAGGCTTTGCTTTGGTCCTACACCAGCAAAGACAACAGCAAATCTGTCTGGCCATACCAGCTGAAATTAAGGCTTGCACAATTGGATTTTGTCTCTCACACAGGCAGGACGAGCGCTCATGTATTTGCAGTGCTGCAGGGACTTGGCCTCACCCTGTGCCTGCATGCGCAAGGCACAACTGCCCAGCTGGGTCCTGCATCTACTGATCCACCAGGGCATGAGGGAAAGGCCACAGCCAGGAGGTGAGGTCAGAGAGGTCCTCTGCTGACACAGAAGACGGGGTGAGGCTGGACCAAGGGACTTTTACTAAGCAGTGCTCATTTTGCCACGGCACCAAGATGTGCTGCCTGAAAACAGGGTTAGTTTTGGTGCCTACACAGAACACGGGATTCATCTCCCCTGACTTTAAATATCTTGGTAAGGAGACCTGCACTTGAGCTCAGCCTGACTTGGGCATTGCACTTGGGCATGTACAGGGAAGTAAGATGAATTTATGGGTTTGCCCTCACTAACTGTTAAGCACAAGCTCAAATCCACTTCCATGACCAAAACATGTCCCTGTCCACACATCAAACCCTCTGCCCTCACTTGATAGGGAGATGCCAGGAGGGAGTCTGGGCAGCATAGCTCATGCTTTCCAGGTAGATCAGGGACACATGAATCCCTGGCCCATCCACCACAAATATCCTGCAACTGGCCCTACACACCACGTGGACATGCTGGGACCAGGATACAGCAAATTAATGCATAGTGATGTAGAGGGAAAGCTGGTGGCCACAGGGGCGCATGCTCACTCTTCAAGCCACCCTCCACCCCACATCACGAGGAACTGGACAGCAAGGGGGAACAATTTTCTCCCTGTACCACATCCCCACTGTCCCCTTATCCCCCAGTATTTTCTCCTTTCCTGGCTCCCACAGCTCCAGCTGTCCCACCAAGGCCCCTTTCAAGCACTATTACCACCTTACTCACCTCCTTGAGTCACAGCATGTGTTCAGACTATGGGTCCTCACTGTCAGCTGAGATACGGGTTTTATACAGATTAACCATTCACACCTGGTTCTCATTTCTTCTTAATTGCCTTTTCCTACAGCTTCTTTGTCTGCTCCTTGTTTCAGCTTTTGCACCTTTCATGCTTTTCAATGCTTGGAGCTGTTTCCCATGTCTCATCTGCTCAATTTCCTCACTATTCTGTTCCTTAAAAACCTTCTTTCTTGCATCCTTTCAGGCTCATCTCCACACCTTTATAAAATAAGAGATTAGACAGCAGAGCAACTACAGGGATTAAATGTCCCTAGGACATTACAGTCTGGTTTTAGGACTACGGTGCTTTTACCTTTGGGAACCGTTCCTGAAGGGACTATTTGAAGTCTGCTGACCTTAGCCTCCCATCCTGCCGTGCCCTGGACACATTAATTACACCATAACTGTGTAATGTAAAATTTTTGCCCACCAGAGGTGTTCTCCAGGCAGCCGGGCGTCCTTCAGGGCTGAAGAGGACGTGCACCTGAGAGCGCCGGTGGGTGCCCACCGGCTAAGGCACGGCAAGACTTGCCTCACCCGCACGGAGCAGGGCTCCTCAGTGACATTAGCTCCCCCATTCCTCCCTCCCTGTCCTCCTTCGCAAATCCCACTGTGTCCTTGGAGCAATTATGGCGCTAGCAGGGAAGCGTCATCCCGATCAATAGGGCTAATATGGGCTCTCACGCCGGGCTTCCTCGGCGGCGTGCAGCAGAGTCTCAGATTAAGCAGTAATCCTCGCCACAGCCCGCAAAGATGGATAAAGTCATCATTTCCATTTTACAAATAGAGCAGCTAAGGCAGAAAGATTAACTGCCTTCCTTCAAGGCTGCAAGGAGTTGGAGCCTTATTCCTGAGCTCAGACGTAACGAGTTTCGCCCTGAGCAGGAGGAGGGGGCAGGTTACAGATATGGGTTGGGAATCGCAGTGTGCTTGGGGTAGGCTCACGGGAGAAGAGACAAGGCAGTTTATTAAAATATAATAGCAGGCTGCTAAATCTGACTTAGGTCCCTGCATCATTTGAGGTCAAGTCTCTGGTTTATGCATATAGATTGACAGATTTTTCATGCTGAAAGGGAGCTCTGTGGACATCTTAGCTAACCTTTTGCACGATGCCAGCCAGCATCCTCTGTCACCAGTATCTGGCTGAGCTACCAAGTCTGCAGGGAAATTAGTGTCCACCCTGTGTTAAAGGCTGACAGAAATGGAGAGTTTGCCCCTTCTCGGGCCAAATAATTAAAAGTCCTTGAATGGAGAAACTACTGCCGAGCTTCTGCTTGGGGACCACCATGTGAATCCAACCCCATCTGATGAAAACTGAAAATTGCGCGACCAAGCAGAGGGTGCCTGGCAGCTGCACAGCCAAGGGCTGGTAACCAAAGGGATAACGCGTGAGAGGAGACAGTCCAAAATATCCTCCTTCCCCAGCCACTGCAGAAAAACAGGCACTTTACAAGCACAATTTATTTGACCTGCTTCAGATGTTCACCTCAGAAGGAATCACATCTGCTGGTGTCCCCTTGGCTGTAAGAGGAGTCTAGATAGCGAGCCCTGAGTAGGTGTCTCCACTGGTGGTGTCTAGCCCCAGGTGAGACGAATCCCCCTCCTTTCATCTCACCCTTTGCTGCCATGCTGACGGAAGATGCTCCCAAAGCACAGGAGCATCCAGCATGGCCACTCTGATTTCCAACGTGACATTTGTCCAAAGCTTGTTGGAAATCCCATTCCATAAGTTTGCACATGCAGCTTCCTGCCAAGTTGGGTAGGCGAAATGCATTGCAAAGGGTCAGTGTTCCCCTCCACATTCGCACCAGCTCCCCTTTTGGCCACCCAATGCGAGCTGGCCCCGTGCAGCTCCTCCTGCCTCCGCATGGCTGAGGTTCGTCCCTCCTGCCCCGCCTGCCGCAAGGACCTCAGCAGGCTCTCACACCTGCTAGACCCCCTTCCCCAGTCTGGCAATGTGTCACACATCTCTCCAGGCCCCAAGGTCTAAAGCTTACTGATCCCAAGGGCTCAGCTGTYGGTTTTCCTTCCCTTAATGCTGATACGAACGCTCCCCGTGTGACTCCACCAGGGTTTCTGGGTGAGCATATGGCTCGGCATATGGGGAGTTAATACAGCAGCTGGCACGTAGCCTCGTGGGCTTCAGCGCGGCAACCACACGGGTCTGCTCCAAATAAGAAGCTCATGTGCGGGACGTGCAAGCGTCCCTCGCTTTGAACATGTCTTCCCAAATAGGTGGGTCAGCAGCGGAGGCTGCTTCTCCCCCCGGCTGCTGTGGGTTGACTCCGTGGCTGCTCATCGGGGCACGCGGGCAAAAGGAGTTTTGCTCCTCGTTAGCATTGAGAGTCATCCCCAAGTGTTTTCTCCCCCTCTTCCTCTCAGTTGCTTGTTTTAACCTTTCCGTCAAGAGATGATCATCTTCAGAGCATCTCGGCGGGAGCGTTAAACCTCGAGCGTGGATGGCTGGTTAAACCTGCCTGCTTTCCTACCCAGCTTGCTCCTGTTGGGCCAGGGATGAGCTGGGCTCCAGAACTTCTGTCCTCCAAGTCCTCTGACTTTCTCCTGAAGTCAGCCTGGATGTATTAATGAACCCATTTGTTCTTGTGACAGCCTTGGCCTTTAGCTTACACAGGCTTTTTCTTTTCGTGGGTTTTCCCCCAGTAGATTTCTAAAGAGCAACCACGTCTTCTCTCTGCTCATGGCCTAAATAAGACAAGCTGCTTTAGTCTTCTTTTTTTTCCCCCCAGGAAAGACTTCCCCTTCCCTTTCTCTTGCTGTTAACCCTGACATGCACCTGTGCAAGCACCAGGTGGAAAAGGGTGGGCTGGCCCATTGGGGTACCTGCGTGCTGCAAGGTAGYCATGAGTAAGTCACTGTGCTGCTCTGTGCCTCGGTTTCCCCATCTGTAAAAAAGGGAGGAATCAGGTTGTCTTCTGTTATAAAGTATCTGTGCTGCAGCAAGGATAACAGCTAAACCCATATTGTGTGTACATAGCTCTGCACGTGTATATTTACACATTCATTAGGGCTATTGAATCTATCTTAAAATAGATAAGTACGCTACACAGCTTGGATATTTCTGCTCCAAAGAAAAAAGATCCCCAGTGCTTGGAGCCTTTGCCATCATCTGAGCTGATCAAAGGCAACAGAGCAGGACGCCGGCCGACCAGGCACGAAGCACATCTGCACGGGAGCTGCCACACGGCACGTGCCGATTGCCCTCAGCATCCCCGTCTCCCTGCGGCAGATCATCTCCCACGTGTCCCGCTCTTTCCTTTCCTTTTCCGGATCCTCTCTTCGAATCCCCATACCCATTAGTCCCTGCTTTGCTGGAGCTCGCATCCCCCTCCTGGCCGCACGTGTTCGGCGAGAATCACAGCTCACGCTCGCTTCACACCTAGCGACCACAAATTAGAGCAGGAGGGGGCGTAAAAAACTGGTTACAAAGTGCCTTGGGAGATCTTTGTATTTCCAGCTGTTTTTTCAGTGATTATCATTCGCCCTTTCGAACCTTTCTGCAGTACCAAGGGCTGGAAACATTTCATATAAATTGGTTAAATGAAACCTGAGGTTCTGGAGAGCTAAGATGCCTTTAAGGGTTAAGACTTAAATATTTCACAAACGATGTGAAAGTCCCGATAAAATTGCAGGAGTTGGCCCCACCGAGAAAGCCCTGCCGTCTTTGAAACAACATCGTGCATGGCTTTCTATGCCTGCAAATTGGCTGCCTGCATTCAAGATGACCCCAAAGTGCCCCGTGACCGTCCCTGGCGCCGCTCTGGGGACAGAGCTGTCGCCGGGCCACCACAGGAGGGCAGTGCAAGTTTGAGCGTGCCGGGAACCCGGCGGAGAACAGACGAGCTGAAACGGGGGGGAAAGCCCCAAATCGTGCTGGCGGCGCCTCATTTGGTCTGCAGGTGGGTCTCGCATGGGGGTGTCCACCATCGGTGTCCTCTGCCCGCCTAAGAAAACCACGTGTATTTAAAGAGGGGCACAGCAAGCTATACAAAACTGTACTCCCTCCGCACGCTGGGAAATTTTGGCATTTCTGCACGATTTTCTTTTAACGAAACCAGCCCAAAGGCACCTGCAATCAGCGGCAGATCCCAGGAAAGCCGGTGCTGGGGGTGGGGGGCTGGAGGGATCGTCTCTCCGCGCGGCACCGTTACGGACGTACGAGCCACTCGCTGCGTCGGGTAATAGTTTATTTTCTCCAGGGGTGGCAAATGTGCAACAGGTACGTTTATAGGACTGCCATTTCGTTAGCCAGGGGGAGTCGCGACCCAACAACAGACCGAAACAAAGAAATCGAATAGTCTACCGCCCTACAGCAATTAGTGCAAGTCAGGGAAAACATCCGTTCGACACAGGAAAACAATGAAAAAGGTGTTTCCAAGCCACAGGTATTTTCTGCGGGGCCGCGAGGCAGCTACGCCGCCCGGGGAGGCGAGGGGGACCCGCAGGTGACGGCGGAACGGCAAGGGCTATTCCTTTCCTTTTTCAATATTTCGTTTCTCCCGAACCACCGCGAGGAGATGCTTTTGCACAGATCTCTAAAGGGTTGCGAGCAGCGGGCAGGGAGTCACCTTTGCTGCTTAACGCCCGGCCCGTTGCGTACCGGAGATGTCCCTTTTTGTGGCAACGCCTGGTGAAAGCAAACGTGGTCCGAGCAGCGTTTTCCCCGCCGCGGTCTGGATTACCCAGCAGATAACAGCAGCTGGTTAGGAGCAAGAGCGTGGCCATATGTTGCTGCTAACAAGCATTTACGGAAGCTGGTTTCTTTCTGCGATTCCCATGTGCCTGATTAGCGCACAGCCCCTCTGAGCAATTTTCAGATTTTCCCCCCCCCCCCCCCCCCCACGAATCTTTTCTTTTTCTTTTTGGCATTAAAAAAATTAGAGCCAGCCAGCATACAAACATAAGATTGGGTTTAAAAACCACAAGATTTAAAAAAAAAAAAACTTCAGAAATGTATTAAATGGCTAAAATGTAATTCACTTCATTTTTCTTTTTTCTGTGATTTTTTTTTTTGCTCAGAAATACCAGGCTTGTTTGAAATGTGCTAGCGAGAAGCTAGCAAGGCTTGCAAAGCCCGGGCTGCGGACGCCCTCCCGCCAGCACCCGCTGCGCTTCCCCGGTCATGGGCACCCAGCTGCTCTTGGGGGCCGCTGCCTCCCCCAGGCATGGGAGGAATTTGCATATGTATTTTATAACTATTATTATTATTATTATTTTTTTTGTGGATGTGGTTTTTTTGCAGATTTGTGAGAAACGCCCCGTCTCTGCGGGGTTATGCTTGCCATGGGCTTGCCGGGGGGGGATGCTGAGCCCTGGAGAGCTCCAGCTCGGTGCCCACTGCGCGGCACGTCCGGGCTCTCGCCGCCGCTCGGGAAGGGAGAGGGAAGGGAAATGAGCAGCGGCGGCGAGAGCCCTGGGGTGCTTTGCTGGGGCTGCGGTGGGGCGTGCGAGCCGTGGTCCCGTGCCCAGGCTCGGGAGGGCAGACTGGCCCTCCGCGTCCCATGCTGCGCCCCGATGGGCTGATGTTAGCGCACGGGCTGTTGAACGTCCCAGGCGTTGATCCGAGCTGGGCGTTTGTCATGCCGCACCATGGGAACTGTGGCTGTGCATTATCCAGAGCTGGGACCTACTGGTAGATAATGGTCTGCTTCCACCCTACCCTCTGCCTGCCTGGAAGAAGGTAGCTGCATCCGAACGGCCTGTTGGGAATGGTCCTGGGGCTGTGCTAATGTCTCTCCCAGGCCTGGGAAGGGTTTGTGATGGGGCTAGTTGACCCCAGTCCCGCTGGGGACTGCCCTGATGGCTGCAGCCCATCTGGGACCACAAGGACAGTGCCACCACGTCCGTGTATGTGTCTGCTGTTGGGTCACCTCCTCCTGAAGCCCAGTATTAACAACTGCCATACCCGACTTCCCCATGTATTTCCAGAGACGGCTGAAGGATCCCACAGCCAACAGTGACACTTGTTTTTCATGAAGTAACTGTGATTTGGCAAGTCCTTAGGTGCTCTGGTGAACATCTGGCTTCCCAAACATCAGTAATGCCAGTAGCCTGGGGGTGGGGTGGGGGGGGTGGGAACGGAGATATCCCTTACCTCACTATAGCTATAGGAAAGTGAAGCAATTAGTCCAAGCTAGTTTTCCAAACCACACTAGTAGATAGTGGGTAGGTAGGTGCAAAGGTGATTCATCCCATGCTTGGGAGGTCCAATGTGGGTGGGATGAATCACCTTCCAGCAGTACCTGCCTCCTTCCAGAGCAATGGCAAGTTTAGATGAAGGCTGGAATACGGCTTGCGGATTAGGACACCTAAACTTCAGGTGTCAACACGTAGGTGTCTCAATGTGCACGAGGTGTCTGTTACTTAACTTGGAAATGGCTGAAAGAAGTGGGATGAGTCCCACCACTCATACCTGGCGCCTATTTTTCAGGGCTCTGCACCTCTTTCAAAGAGAAGCATTAAAATAACAAGGAAATTCTGCAGCTCCTTAGCTGCAACAAAAATTGCAGGCCTCACGTTAGTGTTAGCTGGGTGCTCAAGTATCTGCTGCAGCCAGGCTGTGGTGAGAAGATGAGCAAGAAGCCACCACGCCAAGGCTTGGTGCTCCTCACGCCTGTGTCGACTGGAGAGACGTCGCTGCGGCAGAGAACTTGCCTGGTGTGGGGGAAGACGGACGGAGAGCAGAGACCCCAGGGAACGCTCTCCAACCTTGGCCAAGCACCCACATTGATACCTGTGGCCTGGAGTCACCGCACAACATTGAAACGGGAAGAAACAGGGATTGCTGTGGTCCTCCCTCCCCATCCCCAGCGTGCGCTCAGCCAGCAACCAGCTACGTACAACCCAAACCAGCGCAGCCCGGGAAAATCAACCTTAACTTGTTCATGGGCATCGGAGTTGCCACGCAACCGGCTTCCTCGAGCCAGGAACGTTACTGGCCAGATGCTTAAATAACGCGTCATTGGTTTCTCTTTCCAAAGGTACCTTTGGAAAGTGCCAGATTTGGATGTTGGGCAAACCCGAGTAAGGATGAGCACAGCTCACCTCCGACACGCCACACGGCTCGGCTTCTCGAGCGGCTTGGCCTTCCCAGGTTTGCAAAAGAACCAAGCCTTGCTAAGAATTTAAGAGCATCAATTAATACAGTTTAATAAATACGTAAAAGGATCTAGTCTTTCTTTTTTCTTTCGGTTTCTAGCTTCAGTAAAAGTTAAGGATGATTGTCCCGTGAGTAACTAAGGCAAATTTGTTTGCAAGTGTTGTCGCTCTCTCTCCTTTTTTGTTTTGTTTTTTTTCCATTGTTTTGTACATAAAGCAATCACATAAAAATAGTTATAAATAGAAAAATTGCAAAGGTTTTCCCCCATAGACAAATAGGAAAAAAAAAACCAAAAAACAAAAACAAACCAACAAACAAATCGAGACAAAAAAACCACCTTGCTTCAAGTTCTTGTAGATTATACAGTACTCAGCATCTTTGGATACTTTACAATGACTCCAAATCGTAGACAAAAAACACCTGAAGTAACCAGTCATCTGCAAAATGTAGTTTGTATAAGAAGTCGATACGGATTTAAAAAAAAAAAGTTTGATGCAGTTTTAAAAAGTTTTCTTTTTTCTTTTCTTTTTTTTCCCCCCCTCTCCACTGGGTTTGTTGCACACAGAGTCTTTGCGGATGTGTTTTTGGGAGGAGAAAGCCACCGTCGGGCAGTTCATTGGGATCCTTCGTTCCGGCGCGTTCTCCGAACAGCAAGGACTCGCTCCTGCCCCGGCGGGAGGAGTGCGGGGAGGCGCCGCGTCCAAGCGCGGACTCCTGGCGCCCGCCGACGCCGAAACGCTCCGGCGGCGAGACCCTCGCTCGGCCGTGGCTTCAGAGCAGCACCAGCAACGGATAAACCCCAAATTTAAAAAAAATAAAAAAAGAACCTACAGTCCTCGCGTTCCCTTTGATTCTGCTGACGTGGAAAGATAACGGTAAAGAGAGAAAGCCGGAAAAAAAAAAAAAAGCCCTAATTTTTAACATTTGCATTTTTGGAGCTCTGGTTTTATGTCGAAGCAGCCAAGCCGCTGGCGAGCCTTCCTCACCTAACTCGCTTTTCGAAGGCCAAGGGGCTCGGCCTGCGGCTGCCGGGCTGAGCGAGGCTCGCAGGGCGAATCCAGCCCACCCGCCGCTTTTTGGCCTCGAGCCACACGGGGGAGCGGTGTCAGCTCGGGGCGCCCTCGCCTTCGGGGAAAGGTCCCCCGAGACACGAAAACAGGCGCAAAGCTTTTCTTTTTTTTTTTTTCCCCAATCAAAATCGCAGCTCTGGTGACACCCAAGCATGTTGTAAATGTCTGTCACCAAAATACATATAGAAATTATTATTTTTTTTTTGGGGGGGGGGGATTAAGGACGAACATCCGGCCAATTCGAAACGGTCGGCGGGCGCGAAGCCAAGCGAGCCGTTCTGCCTCTTTGGTTTGAACCGGCTTTTTCGCTTCGAAATTCCCGCGTGCGTTATTTTTGCAAAGCGAGGGTTAAAAAAAGAAAAAACAAAAAGCTCAGAATTGAAACATTTCCCCTCCTTCCCCCCAAAAAATACAATTTTCTTCACATTTTTTTTTTTTTAAGCGACCGCAGTCAGAAACGCTCGGAACGGGGTTTGGTTCTCCTTGGGGAATGTTGAAACGGAACCAAAAATAACCCAAACTCCCCCCACACACACACCCAGCTTTGCTCCTGGAGGATATTCAGCCTCTTTCTATTTTAGGGTCCCAACTCATCCGGGACAGCAGGGCTTTCGGCAGCCCCAAAACCTCTCGGAGGCGCGTGCCGGGCGCTGGCGGCCGGGACCTTCGCCCGTCCCCAGGCTCCCTCGCGGAGCAAATTCTGTTGCCAAACATGGGATTTTTTTTTTTTAAAAAAAACAAAACAGCAACAAAAACCCCCAAAAGTCCTGTTGACCAAAAGGGCCGAGGAATGCAAGGTATCGAAAGAAAGCCTGGACGGCTCGTCCGTGCCCGGCGTCCCGCGGAAGAGGCGGCGGCGGGCTAAGGCAAGCGACGTTCCTCGGAGCGTCCGAGAGACCCGGCGGCGGCGGCGGCGGCGAGCGGAGCCCTCCCGGGGCCGGGCGGGTTAGTTGCCCGCCTCGGAGATGGGCGCCACGTGCGCCAGCCCCGCCAGGCCGCCGAAGCCCGCGCCCCACGGGTCGGGCAGCGGGAAGAACGGCTGCGCCGCCAGGTCGTCGTCGCGGCCCAGGGCGAAGGCGAAGAGGCCCGCGTTCCTCTCCATGTCCAGCTGGGCTCGCCTCAGCAGCTTCAGCTGCGTCTCCTCGAAGCGGCTCTCGAGCTCCGCCAGGCTGAAGGCGTCCTTGGCGCCGCCGAGGAAGCGCTCGGCGCTGGGGCCCGGAAGGCACGCGGGCCCGCCGCCCAGGTGGCCGCCCACCTCCGGCAGGCCGGGCGCCACGGCGAAGCCCTTCTCGCCCGGTGGGCCGCCGGGGCCGAAGAGCAGGCTGGCGGCCCGCCACGCCGCCGGCTTGCGGCCCCGCCGGGGCCGGGCGATGCGGCAGCTCTGGCGCTTGATGTGGCGGTGGAGGTGGTCGGAGCGCGTGAAGCTCTTGTAGCAGAACTCGCACTGGTAGGGCCGCACGCCCGTGTGGATGCGCATGTGGTTCTTCAGGTCGTAGTTGTGCACGAACTTGGCGTTGCAGTGGATGCAGAGGTAGGGCCGCTCGCCCGTGTGCTTCCGCATGTGGATCTTGAGCTTGTCCTGCCTGCAAAACAAGAGCCCGGTCAGCGAGGCCGCAGGGGACGCGGTTGTATCTCCACCCTCTCCGAATCGGGAGAAAGAAAATGGGTTTAAAGCCTCAAGAAGACACGAGGAGGTTGTAGGGGCTGAACTGCCCGGAGACACAACCCGGGGTCAGTCCCTTGCCCTTGGACCAGCTCCTCCGTCCCTCAAGGAGGACCTTCCCTCAAGGAGGACTTTGGCCCCGCGATGGTGGGTGTTTGGCGTAYTGAGCTTCAGGACTCCTGCAGGGCGTGCAAAAAAAGGTGGATTTTGGGCCCGCTCGCTGGGCTTTYGGACCTCGCCGGGGCTCGCAGCGGGTGGAGGAAGGGCTGGCCTGCCCCATCGCTGCCGGCGCTCTCGCCAGTCCCCGCGAGGGACGGCCCCAGCCCTTTAGGGGTTTGCACCGAGTTCGAAACGGCTTAATTGCAAAAGGCAAAAAAAAAGAAAAAAGAAAGGAATAAAGCCTAACTACACAGAAGTACAGCTATGTTTATGCACGCAAACGAGGGAAAAAGGTGATGCGAGAGAGCCCGGCAATTTGGGCCGGCGCTGCTTAACGACTGACATCTCTCTTGGTGCTGAATTTCCTCTTAATGCTTTCACCGACCGCTGGGTGTCTCAGGAGCTTTCATTTGAAGGCAGAGCCGCTACCGGGGCGAGAGCAGGGGTGCGCGGGCGCGGGCGGGCGCTTTGCGTGGGTTATTGCTCGGAGGGAGRGTCTCCAAGGCCGGCACCCACGCGCTTGCGCTTCCAGCCTCCAAGCTGCAGGGATTACACGGATTTCGGAGACGGTTTTTAAATGCAGCCACGGGATGGCATAGCACCCATCCCGATGGCGTTTATTTACAAAGACAGGATTTCTAGGGGGGAAACGCACTGTTTTTTTCCAATAAATAAATATTTGCTTCTGCAGTCTACAGCTAAGGCGTATGATTATAAAAAGCGAAGCTGCCTGAGCCGAGCCAAGCGTGCTGCCTAGATTGCACAAGTGGAGTTCAGCGCGGAAAGTAGGTAAACAGCAAAGTGAGAGAATTTATGCTGTTTTCTGAAATGCTTTTGGTTTGATCTCTCYGAGACGTGAGTAATGTAGCTAAGAACAGAGAGACTATATAGAGTCATGCTATTAATAAACATAAAATATGTGAGCATGCAAAAAAAGCAAAAATATATTTACGCTGGCAGGTCAAGCGCTAAAAATGTGCGAGGCGCTGATTTCTGCCACCCTGCCCGTGCACATCTTGAAATAGTTTTTGGTGCCATGATCAAACCCTGCTGCTTTACACGCGCCCCAACGTTGTTCAGTGCATACAGTGGAGTCAATGCTGTGTGCGGGACAGCCACGGGCAGGACTCCCACGGGTCTGCACAGCCCAAACCGACCGTTTGCTGCCAGTGTGGTTGCTCTGAAAGCCTCTGGCAAGAAATAAGGAATCCAAGAAGGAAGCAGAGAAGTGTCCCGAGGAGGAGGGTCACTTCTTCACCGGATGATCCTTTATTCCCCTGGGAAAACTGGCCCCAGCCCAGCCCTGCACCTGCGGGATAACGCAGCTGTAGCGCAGCCGACGGAGATGCTCTCCGCCTGTGCGACAGCTGGAATGAGCTTGCGCGACCTTTGGTTTTCCAAGGCTTATAACGTGTGCAGATTTTCAGGGAGGCAGAGAAAAGTTCCTCGYGGGCCCCGTGCCAGCACCAGCGCCAGATCCCAAGCTCCCACTCTGCAGAGCCAGACCTGAACTTTGCAAAGACACTGTTGTTCCACTATTTTAGCACGGGCACATTGCCCCTTAGCCTCACTCTCAGAAAGTGCTGAAATCGGTTCTCAGAAAATGCACAAAGCGGCACGGAAAATTTCAGCCCAAATGCATCATGTTCAGCGATGTTACAAGCGGACGAAAACAGGGTCTCGTAATGCGAAGTGTTGGGAAACCTTAATAAAAAGCAGAGCTACCAGCCCCACCTATAATATAATTTAAACCTATATATGTAATGTTTAACCTAGCAGGATCACTTTTCCTAATAAACATGCAGCGTGCCAGGATTATACAATGTAAATACAGGCAGAGCTTTTTCAGGCTATTACCAATCTCTGTCAGCAGACAGGGAGAAACTCAATCTTTTGGTGCACACCTCTACCACCACGGCGGCCCATGGGCTATAGAATAAGAGAGGTTTTCTTGGCTCTATCTTTTTCTTCCAAAATACTAACTTTCGGGACATCCAGATGCACAGGGAGAAGCTCCCAGGTAAGGGGTGAAACGCCGCCACTCCCGCTGCCACCCTTGCTGGTAGGTCGTGCGTTTGGAGCAAGCCTCCAGGCCTGCGCCGGCTTTCTGCGCGACCCGTCCACGGGAGGACGCGGCACGTGAAATGCACGGCAGGCGCCTGCCTTCGCAGGATCGGCGCTCGGCTCGCGGCCGCTCCGAGGGAGAAAGGCGCGCTGCGTGCCCGTGAATACCCTTAATGCAATTGCGTCGGGAGAGCGATTAGGGCTCTGCGAGCTGTCACAACACAAATAACACGAACAAATAAAGTTAACCTTTCKGGCTGGAGCAGTTTCTCCTTGAACGCTCTGGGGCTGCCGTGGTGGAAAAGCTGAAATATTTGCAGTTTTCTTTAGTCCTTTAGCTGTGCAAAACAGCAGCCCAGACCCTGAGCAGCCTTTGTTTAAGAAAAAAACGATGAGCTGTTAAATGAAGTCCTGCTTCCTGCAATTAGATGTCCACGACAGCCAGGACTGATGCAGGGTCCTTGCCGCGGGATGTAGGGAACCCTATTTCCTCCAATAAATTCACTCCTACGCAGTGCCGGGAGTGCAGAAATAATGCACGGGAGGGATTAATCCAGGAATCCCGGTGGGGAGCCTGTCCCTGGCACCCTGCTCTGCGGTGCCCGGCTTTGCATCTCCCTGGGGAGGTGCCGCTGGCCGGAGTGAGCAAGAGCCCGACGCTTTCAGGAAGCGGGAGACTCCCCGGGAGAGYGAAACACATAATGCAGGCGGCCGCACGCAGAAAATCCTGGCAGAAAGCTGTTTCGACATCCCAACCATTCCACTTCGCTTCGATATACGTTACCCTCACGTTATAGTACTACTGAACACGGCTGAAAAACAAACTAAACCCAAACAGATGTGGGCTATTCAAAGTGCTTCCAAGTGCATTAGAAAAAAAAAAAAAAACAACCAACATTTTGAAACTTCCACTTTGCTCAGTGTGTTAAAGTAGGAAAAAACCCTCCAGCAGCCTTCAGCTCTGCGCGGGGTGGTGGGAGCCTTCGCTTGGACCCTGCAAACACGCTGCGTGTGAACGACTTCATTCCAGCGGGTGATGATGCAAGGGGATGGGGACGCGGAGGACTGTGCCTTCGGGCGAGTCCTTTGTGATCATTTGCTTGGTTTAAAGTCCTCCTAACCTCACGCTTTGTATTTAGAAGCTGCCGAGCATAAGGAGGGCATAAAGGAGCTGTGAAGTTTAAACATAAATTAGCAATGGTCCACGCTAGACCAAAACGGGGTGTSATGCTGCGCAAGCGAACACCCTTTGCAACTTCAGGCATTTCCCCATTCGAGACCAGGTTTCCTCGCCTATTTTTCCCAGACCAGGGACAGTAACAGAGAATACGGCTGTGGTTATGGGACCAGCCGTCGGCCCTTTTAAGCTCAGCACCCCAAGGTGCTGGGGCTGGAGTCAAACCGCGGGTGGCGTCGATCACCTCCGACAGTGCCAGGCGCTGATTGCCACTTCAGCATGGGGTGCGGCATGAAAAAGCCCAAGGTGGGGGGACCTGCAGGGTCTGCAGGAGCAGACCCTCGTCGGTCAAAATGAGATGGGAACTGCCTCTGCAGTTCAAAAACAACTTGAAAAACCCCCAAGAAGGAGCAGCTAAAATGCTGTGGCTTTCTGAGACCCCCCACCAGCCGTTGGGAAGACGAGTGCACCCGATCACGAGTTTGGCAGGAGCCGCTCCAAGCACATGCAGCGAGGTCTGGAGCTGGGAACGGCTGATGTGGCAGGGCCATCTCYGCACTACGGCACGCAAATGATTAAGAGCAGCGATAAACAGCTCGTAAAATGTCACCTCGGTGGAAAGGAACCACTCGCTGTGGGGCCCGACTCCCCTGGCTGTGGGCTCTGCAGCCACGTCGTGCGCCGGGGTCCAGGACCGGCTCCRGAAGGAGGATCTGCCGCAGCCAGGGACAAACGGCCACGGGCCACGGACTCTCAAGCTGTTGCTGTTAGAGATACTTTGAGAGCTGGTTGCAGCTAGCCAGCSGCTCGGCAAGGTGGAGGGAGACTTGGTAGCATCACTTCCCACCTCCCAGATGCTGGTTTAACCTGACTGTGGTCTATCAAAGCCTGGAGTAGGGTTCTCACCYTTCAAATTCTCACCCAAACCCTCCTAGTAGCTTTTGCAGTGACTGTGAGTCAATACCAACATCTCTCCATGCCTCACTTTCCCCAAACAAAGCTAACGATACTAATGGTACTTGTTTGTAAAGGACTTTGGGTGCCCTCTGGAAGGACTAAGCTCTACCATTCCCGTTAYGGGAAAGGTGTCACCAACCTGCCAAGTCATGCCACTTTCTTCTCTGCAATTATCACTAGAGCATCACACCCAGGAGCAGTGACAGGGGCTCAGGAGAAACCTGGCCAAGTCCCAGTCATGGCCTGGCCTCCAGTCCGGAGATATATCCCCTGGGGTGACCCCACTGCTCCTCCCACTGCAAGCCCCAACAGAGGAGCATGTGTGTCCAGAGTTGATGACTGGGTGCTGACACCGGTATGGGACACCAGGAGCCAGAGCCAAATACCTGCAGTCAGGAATTAGCGTTGGGCACTGGCCTTTGGCCTGCAAATACCAGGGTGAGCCGCATCACGTTGCATACGCCTGGCCAAGGCACGACGCTCCGTGCATTATAATATGGTGTCTGCTGYGCTAACGGAGCGGAGCATGGAAATTTATTTTCAGGTCAAATCCTCATCATCTGCATAAATTCCACTTGAATATTATCACAGGGATGGGAGAAGAAAAGACAGGCTGAATACGGGAGCACCCCAGGTGTCCGGCCATTGTCGGGAGCTCGGCGTTGCCTACTGCGCACATTATTTTCCTCTGGTTCACTCGCCCCAGCCTAATAGGGCTCTCTGTCTCACACGCAGCCAGAAGCTGAAATACCATGCTCCTGTCAGAAAGCTTTATTATTATAGTAAAGATTGTACTCATTAGATATTAATTATACCCAGCAAGAGCAGGTCCAGGAATCTATTTGTCCCTGCTCACCAATTAAACTTGCCCAGCTTTGCAGGGAAGGGTTGCACGTCTTACATTTGCGCAGCCCTCTCAGAGCCTACTCCAATTTATTAGCACCCAGGGCTCTGCTAGGGTGCAGAGAGGTGGTAAGACCAGGAATTGGCACAGAGGGTGGATCTGAGCTTGCTCTCTCCACTCAGGCCTGTCTTGGAGCAACCTGGCTTAAGACTGGTTTTCCCTTATTTGAAATACCTAAAAATTAGTTGCTTAATCTAAGTCATGCAGGCTCTCTTTGCAGTCAGCGATGGAGAAACACMCCTTACTCATCTACCTTAGCATTGGCCAAATGCCTCCAAAGGTGCCTCTCGCTTCCCACTGACTATGGAGGGAGCCTGGGTGCCAGACTCRTGGACGGTTGACGTTAGGGGTGATGAATCCCACCCTTGCAGACGAACGTATAACAATTAGGACCACTCTGGCCTCAGAAAGCGCAAACACTGTCATGTTTAAACATGTGCAACTTGGTTGTGGTCTACACTGATGCCAAAACGATGTGCAAAACCAAATTACATCCCACAGCTAAATGTCCCTCCGAACTCAGCGCATCTCCCAGCACATTAGAGATGAAGCTTCTTTGGCTCTTTCATCAAAAGCAGCCATCTGTTTTCCTCTGCTCTTAGGCACAAACAGCTCTTTCTGCTCCAACTGTGGTAAACTATGGTGAGGCTGAAAATCTTCTACTATTTATTTCAGCTTTTGTCCAGTGAGTGGTTATGAGAGATCATCCACAAGCCACCAAAATATGTGGGTTTGTTTTCTTTCTTTCCTTCTCTCTCTCCTTCTTTCTCTCTTTCTCCCTCCCTCCTTTTTTTCAAAGAGATAAGAGTTCAGGCCCTGTTTTCTTGCTACTCTCTTTAGGGCAAAAGAGATATAGTTTAGGTGCCTGTGTCTCCATAGCCCTGTGTTACTGCTGGTATGGAAGTAACTGTGCTAGAGCACAGCAACAGAAAACCACTGAGAGGTAGCAGGCAAATGCAGACGACCCTTGTAGACCCAGAGGAGAAGTCACTGTGACTTCTAACGAGGATCGCTGCTCCCTCATCCAGAAAAAATTGCCCCTACAATGTAAGTGACTGCCTCTGCAGGTGGAAACTTCTGCCCTTCACTGGCAAATCACAGTTATTAGCCCTTTCAGCTGCAGTTGCCACCTCCGTCTAGGGGACAATAAACGTGATGAGTTGGGACCACCTGGTGCCACTGCAAGGGTTTTCTCCTCTGCTGCCTGCCACTTGCCCCAGGGGCAGGATGCTGTCTCCCTTCACGGCACCCATAGCCGGCCACCTGGTAGAGCTACAGGAATCAGCCATGGGTTTGGGACTCTGCCCCCTCCAGCCACCCCCGCCACCCCCTGCCACTCCGCCAAGCATGGCAGAGAAAACCAATGCCCACCTGGTAAAGCGGACTTCACAGATATTGCACATATACGGCTTCTCTCCTGTGTGGGTCCTCATGTGCCGGGGCAGCTTTCCGGCCCCCATGATGACTTTGTTACAGATGGGACACTGTTGGGATGCCTTGGGCTTTATCTTCCTCTCTTCCTCCAGGGGCCATGGAGGAAAAACTCCTCCAAACTGGGTTGCACTTAGGAAATTGAGATAAGCGCTATAGTCAGTCTCTGCCTTAATATGCCCTAAGGGAGCTGCTGGGGTGTTAGTAAACATGTCCTTGAAGAAGTCATTAGGGAAAGGAGGTGGAGGCAGGTCTTCCTTCTCCTCCTCTTCCTTGATCTTCCTCTTTTTGATCACCAGATCCAAAGGGCCATTGTCTACTTGTGGCTCTTGGAGCTGGGAAAAGGAGCTAAAATCACCATTCCAGAGGTGGGGGAAGAAGCTAGGGGTGAAAGGAGAGAGAGCTGGCCTCCTTTCTGGAATGTTTGCCTTAGGGTACAAGTTCTCCCTTAGCAAGGACTCGATGGAGAAGTCTCGTATCACACCCAAGTGTCCAGATGAGTTATTGGCTGGATAGTGATTTGGAAAGTCTTTAGGTGCTTCTGTATATGCTTCTTCGGTAAGATCAGACTTAGAAGGGCTTTGGTGACAGCTTACTTCTTGGACATCAGTTAGGTTCTCCTGATTGACGAAATCCTCCACTTCTTCTTCCTCCTCTTCCTCCTCCTCATCTTCATCTTCATCTTCATCATCATCTTCATCCTCTTTGTCATCTTCCTCTTCCACCTCTCTGTCAGGCTCCATGATTTCAAGGCATACATTGATAATGCACTGAATCTCCAGCATCTTGGCAGCGCTGAGAATGTGCTTGACATTTGAGGTGGTGATGGTGAGGGTTGAGGTGTAGGCAAACTCGAGGATGGCAGAAAGTGCTTCAGGCTTGACAAAGTCAATCTCGTAAACATAGGGCTGGTCTGTTAAAGTGCCGGTAGTGAATAGTTTTTTGAAGTACTTGCTGCAGGCAGCAAGGACAGACCGATGAGTCCGGTACTCCTGGTCCTGTACAATGAGGATGACATCGCAGAGGAGACCGTCATGTCGCTGCTCATTTAAACCACACAAGACTTCACTGCTGTGGTTCGGGAATGGGATCCCGATAAGATCTTCAATGCCATTGGCCATATTCTCATTTAGTGCCCTAGGACAAAACACAGACAGTAGGGCATTAGCAGGGGAGTTCCCAATCAGTAATACCAAAATGACCCTGCCTTCTCCTGCAGTATTCTTCTCTCCATGGCACCACTTCCATCTCCGTAATCACTCTCTGCTTCCACTGCCCCAATGCGTTATATCTCCATGTCACCTTTACCTCCTTCCACGTCCTCTGTGATTTAACCTCTGCTTTCCTCTATGTCCCTTCAAATCTCCTTCTTTGTCTCCTTCCTTCTCTCCTCTGTTCTCAGCCTGTCCCTTGTCAGTACCACCACATGCTCCCTCTTCTCTTTCACATCCTGCCCCAAGGAATCTTGCACTATGGCTTCCTCCCCGTGATGCCTCTTCCATATCCTCCCAGAGCCAACACCATTTAGGCGCATGTAGAATTTGCCATGTTGGGAGCTCTCTGGGGAAAGGGTGATGTTGCATTGCTTCACATTGCTTAGCACCAGCACTTACACCACTTAAACAAGACGAGCCAGGGAGTGTCCTTTGAGCTACGCAATTGTTTTAGTGATTGGTACAACTGGACTTCCCAACCTAGGAGGGACATGGCTGTTTGCTGCAGCAGGAGAGTGGTCCTTACGGGCCAGCAGGTCTCCAATTCTGTGTCCCCTGCTCTACTCATGCCTGGCAGCTACCCCATGTGGACACTTGCACAAGGATGTCTTGCTGAAGGATCTGGGAACGGGGGAGGCAAACTGGGTAGACAAACAAAGAAAGGCAACCAAGCACTCAACTGCTGAGCAAGGGCCTGGCCAGAGGCAGATGGGTGCGTGTTAACTCCACCAACAAGCTGAGCTTGCTCTGGTCCTGATTCTGTTCAGACATGTTAGTGTGTTATCAAATGCCCCATGTGCCTGGCAGAAACCTTCTCCTGCCAGAGCAGCTCCAGTTGCAAAGTGGAATTTGAAAGCAAAAAGCCCACACCCAAAAGGAAAACCTTATTCTTGCCATTTTTTAATCTGTAAGATGTTTCCTCTTTCAAATGGCTCCAACAGCCCTTCCACATGAGAAATCCCAGGAAAGGAGAGTGACTTTCTCCGGCAGGCTAGGAATACATTAGTCCTGTCACATGCAGAATATATCAAACAGCCTGAATAACTTTGACTACGTGAACCCTTTGGAAGCCCCCAGGACACAGAGAACGTGTTAATGCTGTTTCACCTCCAAGAGCCCTGGCTCGCAGCACTGCTGCAGGTAGCAGCTGCTTCAGAGCTGAGCGGTAATTCTCCGAAAAAGTCAGTCTATGCCTAAGGAAAACTTCAGCCCTACCCCTAGCCCTTTCTCAGGGCTGAACGCTGTCATGCGCCGATGTGCAGCTTCCCCATCCCACCCTATCTCTGCATCTCTCCTGGGATCCATCCCCCCAGCTGGGCACTGGGCTCTCCAGCAAGCGTTCCCGTGAGAAGGGGAACGTGGTTGCCTCCACAGGGTCAATAAGCAGCTGAGACCTTGCAGTTATCTCCTCCACACCTAATCAGCGCTGCTGAGCGGTTACTGCGTGGGAGCAGGCGAGCAAAGGTCTTGGGAAAACGGTGCAACGGGAGCAGAGCACAGAGCAGCTGCCCGAGGGGCACCTCTGGGCCAGGGAGGCTGCTCAGTGCCGAGGCCCAAATCCCAGTGAGCAAATCCTCCACGCTCACTTGGAGGGTAAGGACAAGGTCCAGTGGGATGAGTATCAGTCAGGTGAGTGCAATGCTGTGGCCAGGGCGCTGAGCACTCCTCGCTGCTGTCCTTCTCCTAGGGAGACCTTTGCTGCCATCAGGGCACTGCAGGAAGCCCCATCTCAGCCTGCGACGCTTTGGTCCAGCCACAGCCCAAAGAATTGAGGATTTATGGCACGTGCCAGGGCTAAAGACAGCTCCCATCACACTTGCTCTGCACCTAGAGAAGCTGAGGGGTGACGGGAGGAAGGACCCTAAAGCATGTTTTGACAGGACGAAACCCAGGCGAGGCGTCCTCTGCTTTCCGGAGCTGCTACAGCTAATCCCAGAGGGGACAACCCAGTCTGACCTCCTGTGTCCCACCGGCTCACGCCTTTCCGCGCAGCTTCTCTCCGAGATACCAGAAAGCTTTTGATAGGGCTTGGCCAAACTCCAGCTGAAGACCACAAGTGTGGGCTGATGTGCAGAGAGAGAGTGGGACTATCTGTGCTTCTGGGTGGGTGCACTTGCGATACTGTTCCCAACTAGCCAGCCCAAAAGAGAAAATGCTGCTAACACCCCTCCGAGTCCCTCTTTTAGCTCCAGTCACTGATGTCTGCGTTTTTGGCTCAGGAACAAAGATCCCAGCCCTGCATCCCCTGGTGTGCACATTATCTGCAGAGTAATTATGCCTGTTGTCTGAAACAAATTGATTCATTACAGTGTGCTGTGCTTAACCACGTTAACTAGCTATGCTTTTCTAACAACCCAACAGGCTCCACAGAAAATCTTCCTTTAATATCGCTGACAAATGACAGTAAATCCAATGCATTATCCAAGTTGAGTGGAAGATAATAAACCAGTCCCTAAGCAGGGGAGGAGGAGACAACTTCCTATTTTGGGCTTTGTATCCTAATAATAAGTATGTGAAATTAAAGTCCCATTGCTGCATTTATTTTTTACTCTTTTATAATTTTTGTCTTGAAAGAACATTAATGTTCAAGAAACGTTACATTCATAGGAATTTCAACCTATTATTGCCGGATCAGCATAAGTGCAAAAGATCAGACAAGCAGAATATCAGATTGCTCTGAATTCCTCAGGTCTCATTACAGAGGGTTTCATTATTTCTCCTGGATACTCAGCTCAGGTCTCCCTGATTTGTGGATCATTCATTCAGCAGCCGCAAGAGAGAAAGAAAAATGGAATTAGAAGAGAGGGGGGTATGTGATTATAAACCCCCCAATTTAGCAGGAAACGGAAAGGACAGCTGTTGTGCCTAAAATGATGTACAGCTCCCTTCTGTGGAAATGGACTCATTTTCTTTTATCTTCCCATTCTGGTTCTCCCGAGATGTGCTTCTGTTAACCAAAGCACTTAGGGGAGCTGATAACTTTACAGGATGGTGGCAAAATTGAAGGTGATTCATGTAATTTAAATGTGGTAGGGGAAAGAAAAAAAAAAAACAAAAAAGGAGACACAACCGAGGCAATCCATTTGCATAGGTTTGCAAAAAGGGCATTTTTTACTCGCAGGGCGGTTTGACAGCTCTGAAGCTCCGTGCTGCCGCGGAGGGCACCAAGCCTGAGAAATGACCTTACGATTCCCATGCCCTGGGGAGGCTGGCGAGGGATGGCCACGGGCTGCGAGCGTGCTGAGGCTGACGTTTTCCTTCCTCCACCTCCCCTCCTCTCCCTCCTCCTGCGCGGTCCCCCCCCCCTCCCTTCCGCCAACCCCAGGGTGGGGTCCGCAAGAATAACCGGCACGAAAATAGCATCCGCAACCTCAGCCCTTCTGCCGGATGACGAATGTCACCCCCGTGAAGAGAGCAGAGCGCGCGCGCGGATGCCAGGACGGCAGAACTGCCTGCGCCGAGTCGAACACAAATCCCCCCTTTACAATAGAAAATGACAGCACTGTTAAAATAAACCGGGGGGGGGAGGTGGTGGGAAAGGGCGGAGGGCACCTAAAATAGCCACGTTCTGACTCGGCTGCAAACGGCATCTCGAAACAGCGCATTTAGGAGAGCGCTTGCTTTCCTGCATCGAAAGACCCGCTTCGACACGAAGGGCTCTGCAAGAAGGAGGTGCCGCGGCCAAGCATCGCCGAGGAGCTGCACGGGGGCATCTCCCAGTTTGGACTTCAGAGGAAGCCCAGGCAGGGGCCAGCTGAGCCCCCCCCCAAACCGCTGCCCGCTAGCCCCAAATCACCTCCTACCGCTTCCATCTGCAGCTGTTTTGAAAGCAAGGCCTCACATTTATTAACCCGCAACGCCCCCAGCCCGGACGATGCAAAGCACATCCCGGACACAGCTGGTTCCTGCATCCCGGCAGCACCGGCGTGCAATGCCGGCAGCAGGTCCCCCCGGCCCACGCCGGCACGCCAGAGCCGGCGGCAAAGCCTGCGTGTCCCCAGCCTTTCTGCCTGCAGCGCCCGAGCCCAGCCTGGCCTGCAAGCCCGTCCCACCCACGGCCGAGCACCGACCGTCCGACCGCGGCCAAACCCGGCCCTCGGCTCCGACGATCCCGGCAGGGCGCTCCGCAGCTCTGAAACTGCTTCTATTTTTAATCTGCTGGTTGCTTTATCCCCACTTCTCCTTTTAACTTCACGTCCTCTTCAGCACATTACGGCCTCTGAAAACCAATAACGATACCAGCATAAAACAGAAAAACCGAAGAGAAAGAGAGAAGAAATGCTCATTTGGCATTCCGATAAGTAAAAAATACAAATAKGCTAAATACAACGGATTAAAATTCAACTAATGTTGCACATATCTATATTACGAGTGGAAAGAGAAGATTGCCATAGCTCTGATGTTCACCAGCTCCTTTGGCTCCCAGAGGAGCCAGCCCCAGAGGTGAGCCAGGGCCTTGCACGTTGCCACCAAGACGGCGCCAAACGCGGGACCGGGAGACCTGTGACCTGTCTTCTTCCAGGCCAGATGTCTCCAGCTGAAGGACACAGGTCCATTACGGAGGAATAAATCCGCCACTGTTGAACAAGGCTGCTTGGCACCGCTGCTCTTCGTCTGCCACCCTCGTCTTTTAATGGAAGGAGAGGGGTCCAGACAGCATCCGCTGGTGCAGGGAGAGATGCAGCCGCTCCGGCAGAAGGATGCCGTGACCTGCAGCACCACTTGCCAGTTCCCAGCACGGGTCACCTGTCCCTAATGCTGTTCCTGTAAATACGCAGTGCTTAAAACTGCTCACACCCTGACTCTTAGCTGGGAGCTGGCAATTTTGGGCTTTAATTGCATGCTGGCACGCAGCATCCTCATTCTAACACCCAGCATTTTATTTGCATGGGGATTCTCCCAGCACTTCCTCCTAAACGCACGTTGCCTGGCCTCCTCTTTGCTGTAATTTTCCCCTGGGCTGCAAAGGTGCTTGCTTCTAACTGCACTTCTTCTCGAGAGCGCCGTCGGTGTGCGTCCRGCGCTCCTCGGGAATGCTGCCCACCGCAGAGAGCCGGGCTGCGGCCGCGAGGGGCAGGGAGAGGCTGCCGCCCCCCGCGCCGCCGCTCATTCCGCATGCAGCGCGGCGGGGAAAAGAGCCTAAGGCTGCGGCTGATCGCTGTCTGCCACCGAGCGTCAAAATGACATTTCCAGGCAGAGCAAACGGTGCCTGTGAGTCCTCCCTTCCCCCAGCCGCCTCGGTCAGGTGCACGGAAACCCTTCCCGGGCGCAAGGTCCCTTCTCCGAGGGAGCTGCCCCGGGGGGGCGTTAGGCTGGCCAAGGTTTCTCCAAGACCTTTTCCACCCATGAGACCCCGTTTGGCTGTCCAGAGCTGGGAGAGGGAGTCCGCAGGAGGTCTCAACAGCTTTGCCCATCGCAAGTTGTTTTATGCTGCCGGCTCCTGCCCTGCCCCGGGCATCTTCCGCCCGCAGGGACAGGCTTTGGCTCCGCCGTGCTGCTACCTGCTCCTCTTTCCCAACCTCTGCTCCAGCGTCCGGCGGGAGGGTTGCCCRCTCGCCCTCTGTGCCGCCGCGGAGAGCTGCCTGCTCCATCAGTCAGCCCACAAACGTACGCTTTTTTGTCTTTTTTTCCCCAGGTTTATTTGTGCCTCATAGTAACGAGGCAATTAAGATGTGCATGGGAGATCACCCCTTTCCAGGGGATTCACTGACCGGGGATTTGCAGCTCCTGCTCCTTCCGCCTATTACTAGCCGTGCCTCGGTCCGGTTGTTAATCCGCGGGAAGCGGGATGCCGCGGCTCGGTTCCCGGCTCTGCCGCTGGCTGCTAGGCGCCCTCGAGCGAGCCTCGCGCTTTCTCCTTGCCGTCCGAAAAACAGCGCTTGCACCGTGCGCCCCCCCCCCCCCGATGGATATATTGCTTACGGGGGCAGCGCTAAAGAGAATAAAGCTCGTTTTCCTCCTCCTTGGAGGTACGAGCGTGACGAATGTCCGCGTCACGCTTGCCCGAGGAGGGGCAGGGGACGCACGTGGCCTCGTGCGGAGCCACCCACGTTTCCAGCCCAGCCGATGCCGGGCCGGAGCCGAAACGGCCCGGCTACCTTGCCCCATCGCTTGACTCTGATTTTTTGCGGATCCGGGGATCCGCAAAAGCCCATTGGGAAAGGCGGGCGGAGGGATTCTTCTTCCTCTTATTAAAAGGAAAAAAAAAAAAAAAGCAGAATTAAAAAGGAAAAAGGCAAATATTTCCTTAAGTGCACCTCCCCTCTGAACATCTTGTCTCCGAAGGAACGTGTTATTAAACCACCCACCCTAGTACCTAGCGTTTCTCCCCTCCGGCGGGAAGGTGGGGCAGCGAGCGCTCCTTGCCTTTCAATCGCTTCCGCGCGCCACGGCCGAGCTGACGAGGAAAACGCAGTGACACAAACCACCGCCTCCCTGGCAAGGAAATAATCAGTTGTTGTTTTTTTTTTTAAAGGAGCTGATCGACTGCAGGCCCAAGGATGCGGTGGGAGGGGACCGACCTGCCAGCAGGAGCACCAGGGTTTTATTAATGGGCTGGGCACCCTCCGGAGGCTCTGATATCCGTGACCAGCCTTCCCCTTGGGACYGGTCGTGCTGAGGGAGCCGGAGATTGAGGTGGGAAAGGTGGGGGTGTTCGTTTGCTAAGCGGTACGTAGCAACCTCATCCGCCCAATGACTGAGGCCAATTAAAAAAAGAAAAAAAGAAAACCAGAATTCCTGGATTTTGCTCAGATCCGGACAAGGTAGGCAAGGCGAGCGGTTTCCAAAGCAATGCCTGGGTGAGGAAGGAYGCCAAGAGGGTCACGTTAACCTCATCTATCATCCAGCTGGCAGGTTAAGCCCATGTGAACGATACATATTTACACATACTATACAAAACTGTGTTTTTTGGCCTGGCACTATCAGTTTCCGACAAGCAGGCCATCAGAAGGACATGTTCACCTCAAGTCTCACCATGGAACCCAAAATCAAAGGCAGAGAGCCACCTTCAGAGCGGGGTGGACAACTGCTCCACCTTGTCCGATAATCCCCAGTGTCCAGTGGGACAGGAAATTCCCTTTTTCATTTGGAAAGAAGACACAGAGAGGCAGACTCTGATCGTCCATCCCAAAAGCCAAGCTGGGCACCAGCACAGAGTCTCCTTCCTTTAGTGCCAGCTGAYCCCACGTGCACGCGGAGGGTCTACACTTTGCATCTCCCACCCACACAATGACACACAATCACTTTTTCCTCCTGGTGACGGCAATTCCTTCCAGTTTCCAAAATTCATACGAAAATTTTGCCTGCCAAGCGGACCTGAGGCACGCCAATGTTGGAGCTCTGCTACATATTTTGCTAGTGCGGCATCACCTCGGAAGCATCGCGAGGACTATTTGTTTAAGAAGACACACAGCGCTTACGCGTGCCACTCATTCACTCAGCGAGGTGTGGAAACGCAAGCRTCTGCCGGGCCCTTTGCAAATTCATCTCCTGGCATTTTTAAAGGCTAGTTATAAAGTGCAGCAAATATTATGCATCTCTGAACAAATCTATCCCTGCAGGTTAGCTCAAGCTGCAGAGAGCCTGCCCCAGACACCTTGCTCTGAACAGCCTTGTTTATGCACAGATACGATCTGGAGAACCTGCAAATTAGGAACCAAATCCTCCCCCCCCCGAGAGGATCTGGTCTGGCTTGCAGTGTGCTGAATGCTCTCAGATCCTGCGGGCTGGAATGGGAATTTGCTGCTGCTCCGGGACCCAAGCCCTAGCCCATGGCATGTTTAAGTAAAGGCCATGCACTTCTAACAAGCTAGCAGATTTCTCTTTATTTTTATTGGCATCCATCCTTCTATTGGCTTTTTGCTCCAGTCAGCTCCTCCATCGCTATGTGATGATGAGCAGGTTGAGCTCCCAAAAGTCCTTTGTGTCTCCGCTCTCATCACATTGGCAGCCAAGAGGCTTCCTCCGCATCCCCGTCGATCTCCACCAAGGTCTCGCGCCCCGGTCCAGCCCGAACGGGGGTTTGTAACGCCACAGTGACCTGCCATCCGGCGGCTCTGTGTGCTGCGGGATTAACCTGGAGGTGCCGTCCCACCACCGGCACCAAGCCCCGCGGCTCTCCGAATCCCTTGAACCCATCTCTCAGGCCTCAGATAAACGCAATCAGGAGCTCAGGCAAGGGCAGAGCCCAGCCCAAAGTCTCCTGTAATTGAAGGGCTACGTTTTCACTTCAGTTCCTTCTTTCCGGCTTCTTTAAATTACCCAGCACGCTTCCTAATTTCAGAGTTTACACAAATCTCCCAAGTCAGTAGCTCCGGGTCACTTCTGGGCGGCAGCCTGACGCAGTCCGAAGGCTGCGTTCGGAGGCACATCTGATGTGCTGAGCAGGTTTTGGCAAGGGGGGACCCCAGTGATAAATGATCCCGAGCAGGCAAATCAGCATAAACAACTAGCGGAGCTACATCGAAGGCACAGCCCAGCTCCAGATGGTGTTTTTGGGGCTGTGTCTACTCGCAAGGCAGGAACAAATTAATTAACCGCGGGCAGGTACTGCGGCTTTAGGGGGTGGTCACGTTCAATCACAGCTTTTCACTACTCTAGCCCTGTGCCCCCCATGCATGAGCCGAGCAGCTCGCTGGAGGTGACGAGCTGGGGGCTTGACTCATGCGGGGATAAAGAAAGCGAAAGGACAAGAGGGTGTTTGTGGGATCAATCCTGAACGGCGCTGCAGAGTCGCTGCTCCATGGGGAATGCGCTCAGCACCAGAGCCGGGACCACCGTCCTCTTGGGGCAAGGCAGTAGGTCCAGAGCACGTCACCAGCAGAAATGCTTGACGGTACCTTTCTGCAAGACATTTTGGGCTAGCCCTGATGCTCTCCTGGCCCGACTCCGGTGTTTTGGGCACGTTAAAATGGGATGTTAGTGACATGGGAAATTACCCGGGTGTCTGAGTATTTCTACTTCCTATGCTGATTGTGTGCATATCTACATAAACATACATATATAAATATACATATACATTATATGCGTGTGTTTGTGGGTGTGTATAAATCCTGTGGGAGAGGGAGCATGTCTAACATAACGCGACCGAGTTTCCATTCATGCTTTACAACCACTCCACTTTCATGGAAACTCACTCATACTTCGAGTGACGCATGCTCCCTCCCACGCGGTGTTCTGCAAAGAAAAAAAAAAAGAAAGAAAGAAAGAAAAAAAGAAAGACAGTGAGAGGAAAATCTGCATTTGGTGCATTTCACCAGAGATGCACTTGCACCGGAACTGACCTGCCTGAGGATCAGCCCTGCCACTGCTGCAGCCATTCCCTTGGGTTCCTCCAGCATCTCCAGCCAGGCCTGGGTGAGGGTCCATGAGGTACATGGAGGTGTGGGAGGCATTTCTGCACGTGTGTTTGCTCCACACTCACTCCCAGTCCTTCTACCCAATGGCCCATGGCCCCCTGGCCCCTGCCATGGAGCCACCCCTGTTTCTGATGGTGCCACCGGCACCCAGGTCACCAAACCTCACCATACTCGGTGGTGCTACAGCCGTGCCAGGAAGGCAGCTGCCAGACCTTGCTGGGACTCAGCCCTGGTGGCACGGCTGCAGCAAGGACACGGCCCCGCTGACCACGCCGGGGACTGCTGTCCCCAAATGCCACCTTCACCCTGGCCACCAGCTGCCCAGCTTCTGCCACCTCTTTGGTTATGGATGGGCCACTGGGTTGCATTTGCAACCCTCGGAGCCCTTTGGTGATGGGTATCCCCTTCCAGCATGGCCTTGAAACCTGTGAAAAGCCATTTCCTCGCATTCGGAGCTGGCCTGGGCTCTCCGGAGCGCCCTCCCCTGCAAGCCCAGGCGGGCTCCCGGGCGACGAGGAAGGCCCCTTCGCTCCCTCTCTCTCCGCTTCTCCTCGGAGCCAGAAAGAGGAAAAGAAATTAAAAAAAAAAAAGCCTCCTATTGAGCGGTGCGCACACTGGGTGGGTTTGCTTCCTGACGAGGGGAAAAAAAAAAAAAAAAACACGACGGAAAATGTGCCCAGTTTAACCATGGAAAACTGGTTTGGCTCCCGTCCCTCCCGAGTGGACAGGATTGCGAGCGGCTTGGACGCGGAGCCGGGCAAGCCTGGCGGCAGCCTCCGCAAAAACACGGCGCCCAAAGGCGCCGGGTGCCGCAGAAAAGCGGGCGCAGCGACGTGCCGGCCCCGACCTGCCCCTCTCTTGGGTGCCCCCCACACCCTCATCTTCCTCCCCCGGAGAGAGACGCTGAAGGAAGGTCTCCGGGAGTGAAAATAAAAGGGTCAGAGCGCTAGCGTGTTAAATGAGCTCCAGATGTGCGTGCGCCGCGGTGCCTGCTCGCGGCCGTCCGCCTGAGTCACTGCGGGCAGGGTGGGGAAGGGGGGGTTATCTCTATTTTGGTGCTGGGTGTGGGGCCCGGCAAACAATGCGAGGAGAAGGCGGCGCAGTGTTTGAGCAGGCTTAATCTCCGCTTCCGAGCAGGTACGGACAGGCTCCGCAAAAGCCCGAGCGCCGAGCCGAGCTCCCGAGCGCGGCAATGTGCAGAGGCGCCGCTCCACCCCCTGCCCGGGCAGGGTTCATCCCGGCAGAGCTTCCCCGCGGCTCCGTCCCCGGCCGCCCTCAGCGGGGCGGTCGGACAGATCCGCCTGCGTTTGGGAAGTTTTTGCTCTTTGCCTCGCCTTCTGCTCCCTTTTTCTCCCAGCTACATCCTTCCCAGACGTCCTTCCAGGAGGAGACTCGATTCCTGGTACACGGCCTGAGACTTGTCTGCTGCAGCCTCCTCGCATCACCCGTATTTTATATTTACGTATATATTTTTGCACTGACTCTCCCAGAACAACAGGAGCGTCCCTCTGTCTTACAAAGGGTAGCTTCAGGGACTAGTACCAAAGCGTTGGATTTCAGTCCTAGTGCCCCCGACTACAAAATCTGGATCGCTTTGGACCAAGATCCATAATGCAAGACCAACATCAGCGTTCACCTCCCACCCTGCCCCGCGTGGCTTATGTAAAGCTGTCTTTAGGCTCACAGTCCGATGGGTATTTATGGGAGTGGGAGCTCAGCATAGCCTCAGGTTGGAGTATTTTCCTCCAGTGTCACCAGAAACCTTGTATCTCTGCTTGGCTCCCTTAAGATCCTTTTGCAGCCTCATTTGCTTTTAATTGCCATTTAAGTCCTTGAGCTCTAAGCGCACAAGATCTCCTGCTACAGCTAGTCCAGAATAGCTCCCATGTGGACGTAGCGTTCGCACAAGGTGCTTCTTCAGAGCAGCTTCTTCTCCGACAGCTCGGCATGGCAAGGCCCTGCCAGCATTGCCAGCTGGCTGTCTACATTGAGCCCGTGTTCACAACTCCTAGTCCTAGTTGATAACTAAAACATGGCATCTAACTTAAGCATTAAGCATGATTTTTTTTCTTAATGTGGCCTTAACTTTGTCAATGTCTCTGGGAGCTGTCGAAGGGTGGGAGAACATCCTGGATGAGAACAGGAGCCTTCTCCCCTGTCCTGATCTGCCATGGAAAGGCCAAAAAGGTGGAGCACCAATGATGTCCATCCCAAATGCTGCAGATGGACCAAAGCCCCAAGCTTAGCACCCTGATCTGAATGTCCCCAGACCCTGGGAACATTTTATTACGGCGCTGGGGTTAGCTAGAGGACTCATGAGCTGACCTGACAACAAGTGAGACAGACTCTGAGTTACACCGTAAGATCCAACCTACTTCCAAGTACTAGGATGTTTGCAAACAGGACTTCCCTTCGCATTTCTTTCTAACTACTCTAGGCTCCCCAACCCACTGACTAAACCTTACTATCTTGTTTAATCAACTTTCTAGAAGCAACATGCTTACGAAACCAATGCAAAGGCCCAAGACAGAGAGGATAGAACATCTATTGGACCAAATTTGGCCGTTTTTCACCCATGTATCTCTTCTCAGTCACATACAGCCCAACTCCATTGCAGACGGGCATTAGTCAGAACGGGCAAATGGCACGTCTCCCCATCCTTCTCCGACCTGAGGAGAAGTATCATTTTTCTGCAAAGCAACACTTCTCTCAATCACACTTCCTGACCACGCTAAAACTCCACTGAGGCAAATCATTTTTCTAACCCCTGAACTGGACGTTTCTAGAGGAWATACTGACAGACTTCTGCAGAGGACAGTTGGGGAAAAGGGATGATACTTTCATCTAGACTTTTTGCATGTAAACCAACTGCCTAATGAGCTCTCTGCAGACTACAGGTAATATATGAGCATAACCTGACAGTGTGGCCAAAGCACTGAATATCCAGTGGCAACTCCCTTTCTTCAGGGGACAATTTAATCCATCTCTCAAGGTTACAGAGCAATTTAGCTAAAGATCATGGGTCAGATTCAGATCTCATTTGTATCTTGACTCCTTCTGTGAGTGAGGCCACTGCTTTCTCTACCAACCTGCTAGAAAGCTGAAAAGCAGCTAAATGGTCAGATCAGCACCTGATCCTGCAAAGCTTTACTTGCCTGAGCAGTTGGTGACATTCAGTGGGGCCTACCCATGTCCAGTTTGGTAGATATAGCCAAAGCTGTTGAAGGCCAACACACAAAACATCTGAACTCTCCCCAAGAATTAGTGTGGAAGAAGCAGAAGAAAAATATCTACAGCTCGGATCTTTCAGCCCAAATACATGGAACAAATTGACAATCATTAGCACTAATTTCTCAGCTACCGCCTCCGCAAGCAAGTAGGGGGCTTGCAGGATTGGCCCCCCCAAGCAAGGCAAATCCTACATCTCAGCTGACTCCAAGCATATGCCAACTTACAGTCTGATTCGATTTAAAACAGCTGACTTGTAAATGAGGCTTATAATGGAACTGGCAAATGACCCTTAAATATAGCATTGCAAACCAGCAGCATACAAAAATAATCAGGGCTCAAGTCAGGATTCAGCTCTCAGCCATGAGCGAGGGCAGGATCAGGGGCGCTTCACACCGCTGGGTAAGAAACAGCACAAGTAAGCCGGGAGAAAACCTCAGCCTCTCTCCTCCTGGGACTTTCAGAGGGGTGACCCTTCAGAAAGAAAAAAAGGGGAGAAAAAAAGGAGAAAAGGCGGCCCCGTGTAAAGAGAGACAGTCTTGCGTGTTTGTTTTGGCTGATCCTGAACTCCAGGCAGTTTCCAACTGGAACCCAGAAATGCTTATGGTGTTTGGATTCTGTCTAGATCCCTCCCATGACGTGAAGAGGCATTCGGGATGATGGGCTGGGATTTTTTTTCCCCTAACGACTATATTTACTGCTGCATTTTGAACTCACCATGCTGTCATTACAATGTCAGATTAAATTACATGTGTGATAACCATAACATAAATACATGCACTGGTTCACAAAGGCTTTACAAGGAAACATTTTCAAGGGAAGTTGGGATTGCTCAAATGTCCGGACTCAAAGGGGATGTCCAAAGGAGACTTTGAATTAAAGGGCACTGACTGCAGCCAGAATCCGGCCTGCTGGAGCTGAACAGATGGAATTTATGCTTTTGTCTGGCTTTACTAGGTAAAGCGTTTTCTTATTTGTCTTGGTATAACTACGGATTTGCTTCAGGGATTTAACCGATGCTACCCTGGATTTACACCAGTGCAGCTGAGGACAAGGAAGTTACAATGGTCTGTGAGACAGTTCTGCAAATAAATCCAAATCCTCTACCTGGCCACAGGTAACTGGCTCTGCCTTTGAGGCTGTTCTTCTGAGTATCCTTGTAACTGCTGGGAGAAAATAGCAGTCAGGTTTCTTCCAACTGCTGTGGGCAGCTGGCTAAGTGAACTTGGCTGATCCGCCTCGAGGGCTGTTCCAGGGCACAGTTACAGAGGCAGCAACCTCCAGGAGAGAGGTGGGATGGCATCATCTTCCATCGGCACAGCTGGATGCATAAGTCAACATCTGTGTAGGCTCTGACTGCATCTACCTACGGGGAAAGGTACAACTATAACTAAGCCAGTTTAGTTAAAGTGCTACATCTTCCAGGCAAACCTATTAGATGTTACAGATCAGTCTTGTGGAGCAGCGTGACATATCAATATCTACACACGCTTTGGCGCTCAGCTCCTAAACAGAGGGTGTCTTGCTGGGCAGCAGCTTCACTCTTGCTGTCTTACACAAAAAGAAATGCAGGTGCCTAACACAACCCCAGGTATCTGTGCGTGGGAGAAAGATATTGCATGTGTGTAGAAAGTACACGGCATCCATGGTACTATTCCAAGACACAGTCTTCGTCCTGGGCATGAAAGCCTCAGCATTTCACCCCACTGTCCTCATCATTTCACTGTCTCTGTTTTGCATTTCCTCTTATAGCATAGAGATGTCAGTCTCTGTGTTAAATGTATTACCATGAATCCTCTCTAGCTGAGGAAAATTCCTTAGATAAAGGGCTACAATAAAAAAAGACATTTGGAAAGATCTATCTCTCTGTCCACCCATCTAGCCTCCCATCTCTGGCATTTCTAATACACATTATGCTGCTTTATTTATGCATCGCATTAGCAAAATAACCTTTAAAACAGTTTTAATTTATTCTCCCTGTTTGTCAGTGAAAACACTCACCAAAATCAGCTTAAAATGCTGCGTCTTGCATTTTATGTGTTTTTTAGACACATATATCCCATCATTCAATCCTAGGAATGGGCAGGAACCCAGCGGCTTGCCAAGGCTGCACTTCAAAGCAGTATGCCAGCGCTCACCACRACCATGGGTTGGGATGAAACGGCAGCACCGCAGCACGCCGGGACTTTCCTTTTCCGTGTCGGCACTTCAAAATGTTTAAAAATGCACTTAAGCCCCATTCTGACCACTGCCTCTGTTTGCAGACCCTGCCCTGAGATTCATGTCAGGTCAGCGGGAGTCGCGTTCGCATTGTTCGCATACCTGAGGATAAGGCAGCGGGACTCACTCGCTGCACACAGAACAAAGACCTGACTTATTGCAGCGCTTTGCCCGCTGCCATGCACAATTATGGTCAGAGAAAACCCTTGTTTATAGCAGAATCCTTCCACTTGGGGAAAAAGGGACTTAATTATAAGCTCATTGTGCTCTGGGCGGGTACAGTATGTTTGTGAGGGGCCCGTACATATGCGTGCGTGAGGCTAAGAGCAYGGTTGTGCTCCTTGCCCAGGTGGACAGACACATCTGGTGACTCACTTGATGAGTTGCGGTTGATGGTAAGGGCAAGCAAACCAGCTTCTACAGATGGTGAAACGGGGGATTTGAAGTCTGCTTCCATGGCTGTTGAGGACCTGTTGAGGGCCTCAGCAACAAGCTTGCTCAGGTAGGTCATCAGCTAGGTTTGGTTTCTACCTCCTCCTCCAGAGGTCCTGCAGGACTGGAGCTCAGTATGAAGTTGCTGGCATTTTACCCATAGATGCTATAGCCCTTTACATGCCCAAGCGCTCCACCAGGTCGTATATAGGAAAAGATCTGCATGCAGTTAAACATCCAGAGCTCCTCAGTGCTGCATATGCCAAGGTACATGCACCTTTATGGCATGCACACGAAGCGTATGCATCACAGAATATTTTTACAGCACTGTCTTTTCTTCCATTTATTTTAAGGAACAGAATGTGGTTTCCTCTACTGCATTTCTCATATGATGCTTAAAAATAAAATTTGAACCTACATCAAACCAAACAGCTTCTTGCCCAAGGTGGTAAAAAACCCCCCTCTTCTATGGTGAACCCATCAGGAAGGGGAACGTAGCTCCCTCTGTGGCTCTATTCACTGAGCACCATTCAGCCCCTAAGAGCCAGTACAAAATTTGCAGTGTATCCTTCCTGCTGTCGCACATGAGTTCTCGGAAATGTGTAACGCATCGAATAGAGCACAGTCTGATTTACACTTACAGCAGGGCAACTTTAACGGCAGCAGGAGCACATGTGTAAATCTCCAGGCACAGTAAAAAACCATACAGTCCTGGTCCTTTGAATTTGTTCTGCTCTGAATGCCACTGAATAAAAATGAGGTTCTTCAGTAAAAAAATAGAGGGACCTGTCCTTTCTGCAGGAGAGAAGGGATTTCTAAGGGCACAGCACTGTAAGTAATCATTCAAGCCATTTCTACGTGTCTCAACAACAATCCATGACAGGCCACAGAATAGTGAAGCGTGTGGGTGTCCCCACAGTCCTAGTGTCATCCAGTTTATTAATTTCTAAGAGTCGTTATTGCCAACCATTGCTTTTCAGACAGTGTCTGTCCTGTCCCCAGAGCAGAAACCTGCCTCTAGGACCCCTGCTAAAGACCTAAATGACCTTGACTTCTCTTTGACCTTCACCTAGGGCAGGTTAAGCCTCCGCTCTTAAGGTATGTTTGATTTTGAAGGCATCAGATAAGGCCCTGTGAGAGAATAAAGACAAGGCTGCTTGTGAAAATGCAAGCTGAAATGAGAAAATGAAATGAATGGCCACCCCTAAAAGAAAAAATTCCTGCCATAAAGCAGATTTTGAGAAAAAAAAGAAACAGTCGTGCACTGCCCTGCTTTGCTAAACAGGCAGATGGGACCTGTATTTCTCTTCTGAAACTTTAATGTGAAGAATATGATTCTGCTGCAAGTGTATTTTATATGCCTGGTGATTAAAGGGGAAGGGAAGGGTATAATTTATAGAATTGTGAAACACACAGGATAGCTTTCTAGCTACAATGTTTCTTTATTTTCTTGTTATTCCTTTTATTCTTCCTTTTGCTTCTAGCGCTTGTGAAAGGTGATGGATGGGCAGCAGTGGAGACAGAAATCTTCCTTTTATATTCGCGGGGCAGGTACCTCATCAGCAACTGCAGCAGCTACACGAGCTGCATCTTCTCCGAACAAGAACAATCCTCAGACAAAAAAAGGTGCTTCAGGCTTTCTGCAATACTTGGCTCCTACAGCCATCTCACCTCTGTCATTAATGGACTTCATGCTTTCAAAAGGTAAGGTTGAGCCAAGTCTAGCTGTAGCCAGCAGCACACAACATGTCCAAGCTCATATCCATCTGAGTCTCCAGACCCTGTACCTCCAGGCACAGTCTATCCCTCACCTCTTGAGCGGTACCAAGATAACTGAGCTACGCTGGCACTTCCCATCCTTGCCACCTCTGTATGAAGCAAGTACCACCTTCTTTTGGCTAGAAAGCAGCCTTGTAGAGAAGGACCTGCAGGTCCTGGTGGACCACAAGGTGCACAGGAGTCAGTGAAGAAGGCCAGACACACACTGAGTTGCGTTAGGAAAAGTGTTGCCAGGAGGTTGAGGGAAATGATTCTTCCTCTCTCTTCAGAGCTTGTGAGATGAGATCTGGAGGACTGTGTCCAGTTGGGGCTCTCCAGTACAGGACAAACGTTATCATCCTGGAGGTACAGCAAGATGGTTAGGGGGCTGGAGCACACAATGTAAGAAGAGAGGTTTGTTCAGACCAAAAAAGAGAAGGTGAAGGGGGGAACTTAATTGTTTTATTCAACTACTTAAGGAATAGCTACAGAGAAGGTGGAGTTCTCAGAGGACAAGTTGCAGCAAAGGACATTTTGATCATATGTAAGAAAAACATTTTTTACTATGAGGCTGGTCAAACATTGCACCATGGACCCAGAGAGGCTTTTTCTGTCCTTGGAGATGATACTCAAAACTGACACAAAGGCATGAGCCAGACCTAGCACTAGCACTGCTTTGGGTGGAAGATTGAACAAGAGACCTCCAAAGGTCCTCACCAACCAAAGTCAGTCTCTGACTCCATGTTCTGGTTTTGTAGATAGGGAACCAAGGCACAAAGGAGATGAAATGATACAGCCACAAGCTCACAGTGGGTCTGCACCTGAGGCTACATCTCCTGAGAGTGCTCTAAAGCCCTTCCTACACTGCTGTAGAATCGACTGCTTCTGGGTATATTAGACATGGCACCATAGCTGTATAAGTGCTGGGCTTTCCAGGGTCATCTGCTCTTCTTTATTCCCTGGTAGAAGGAAGCTATTCTCCAACTGTAAAATTCTTCCTTTTTTTTTTTTTTTTTTAAACTCCAGGGCCAATTCAGCAACTCATCTTTCTGCTAAGACTGTCAGCAAAAGTGTCAGCTGTACYGCTGGTTTTGTGATGTGGAATCATGCCCACCAAGACTTGGACCACGACTATGCAGCCCATTTCACGTAAGCCACCAACCAGCCCACACTTGGCAAAAACTGAAGACCGTATCAACCATGCCTGCATGACTTATGGCTCCGGGCCATCCCCTGAGCAGCCACGATATAAATCTTGCTCTTCTTTCACTCGTCTTATGCCATGACAACACAATCACTTGGCTCCCCCTGCCACACAGTCTTTGGGTGTTTGTCAGAGATGTGTCAGTGGAAAAACGAACTCTACACCCTGGYGAGATCAGCTGAAAGGAGAGCAGTTCTTCATAAAACCAATCACTGCTGCCCTTTTTCAGCTCACTTGCTGGCTGCAGGAGGAATTCAAATCCTCGTGAAATCACTATGGACATTTACCTACACCGGGAGCAAATCAATATTCCTTCCTCCAGGGGGAATAAACAAGCAGAATTTTCCTTGCCCAGACAAATCCAGGGCCAGCGCTGTGCTTCCCCTCCAGTGCCAGCATTCTCACGCCCAAATATCTTCATGAAACAGTGTGCATGTGCGTGTACACAMATCCTTTATTCGGACCTAAATTTACACCTTATGAAGAAGCCTACTTGTCCCACTGAAGTCAGTTGAGTCCTCCCATCCACCTCAGTGAKGCTATGATTCCTGATAAACTGCCCAGTGGTTATTGGTATAGTTATAGAGAAAGCTATTTCCTCAACCGGTAAGACTGAAGCTCTGTAGCACTTTCTAAATACTACCCAAATGATCCTTTTCACTGGCTTAAACCTCTTTACTGAAATATTCCTGGCTCTGATTATTACCGTACTGCTAAAGCGTGCTGACGGGATGCTGGGACCCTACCGCGTGCTGGATGGTGTACAAATACACACCCACAGTGGCCACCCCTGCAGACACCAGCGATAGAGAAGACAACAGTGGGGTTTGACAGGAAGGGCAAAGCAGTCTCAAACCACTCGCAAGCCCTAGTATTATATGGATGAAGTTCAGGCAGGTCACGCAGTTATTAATTATCAAGTTACCGGTACCAGAGGGGTGGARTCTTACTTCTGTCCAACTGGGGAACGTAGGGAGCCCATCCCCAGCTGAAAGCTGTGGGTGAACATATTGCACGTGGCCAGTGGGAGGATTAAGGCACGTTCCCTAATTTAAGATTTCCCAATATGAGGAAGGAAAAAGCAGTCTGGGGTGAAAAGATACAGGTGAAGAGCCGAGGTAAAATGCTAGCTGGTGAAGGTGGGTTAGGAAAGGCTCGTAGCAGAGAGAAGCTCGGAGGAAGGATTGCAGGGGGAGGAAGTTGCCTGCTGCATGAGCCACCAAGCGCTTCAAACACGGGGCACAGATAAATGGAGTCACGGAGCAGGGTGGGAGGAGATGAAGGAAGCAGGCAGGAGAGAAGATTACAGGAGTGTAAGGAACAACAAAGAGGAGGAGAGAGGAGAGGAAAAATTATGCAGGACCTGGAAGGTCAAAAGAGTCAACTTCAAAAGGATTCCTTAAAAGACATAAAGCCAATGCCTTCATATTCAATTATTTAGTTTTCACACAAATCTAAGTAATATATGGGTTTTTTGCACCTCCCAACACTCAATTCGGCACAAAGCAAAGACAAAGTGGAGAAATGATGGGAGAAGTCTCAGACTCTTTGCTTCCCCAATGCACTTAGATGGGGCTGGATTCTGCGCTACCTGCTTGCAAAGAGAGCTGAGCAGAGGGGAGGCTTTTCTGCTTCATGTGAATGGGAGGGTGCAAGCGGGACCACAATCAGGATTTCTTGTTTGTGGACTGCAAAATGGTAAAAAATAACTTCAAGTTAGCTTAAATTCTTGCTTGCCCCGAAATAAAATGTTTTGTATAAATTTGTATAAATTCTGGGCATCTGRCATAGATCGTATTTAATTAAAAACAAAGGCAATGTTGAAGCAAACAAATCACACTGCACATGAAACTTAGAGTTTCGCTCCGAGAACGTTGAAATGAAATGTTTTCCTTCCCCACAATTTTTGTTTTAGTATGACAAAACTGACCCAAATTCATGGAAGTGTTTATGTTGTCAAATCTTCACTTTGTACTAAAACATATTTGGCTGAATTATCTCTCCCAACTGTACTTACAGAAGCTAAAGCTAAGTACAAAGCTAAAAGAGTCTGCTCCTGTATCCTGGGGCGTTCAACCCATCAGCACTGTTAAAATCRCTGACAAGCTATGGCAAGCTAATGTCAGTAAAATGGTACCGAACAGGAGGTTTGAAGCCTGCACAGTGAGCTCTACAATAAGTTCCAGTCCATTAAACACCAGGCTTAAGTAAAATATTGCAGCGGGTCACATTTTAAAGCGGGCAGAATTGGTTGGGGAATCATTGAGGACCCACAAGGATGATTCTGGAGGAGAATGGAAATTCTGCCATACTCTTTTTCTAAAAGAGCCACCTTGCTTTAAATTTCAGCTCCCTGCACCCTGCTCAGATTTCCCTCAGGGCTTCCTTCCATACAACCCAAACTTCTCCCCATGCCTCTAATGTAAGGACTGGCAGATCCCTCCCAGATCACTCTGAGAAGCATYTGTGTTTCTCAGACTATGCGGGTAAGAGCAGAAGCACATTCAGAAACAAAAAAAAGGTAGAAATGGGTAAATGTTATTTGTTGTTAAAAGTAAAACAGAAAAGATCCACCTGAAAATACAAGGGTGAAGGTTCCTCGCCTCCTCCCCTTCCCCTGCTAAAGTTAGCATCTTCTCGAGTCTATTTTAATCCTTCGGATTGCAATGGTTACACATCGCTCACTATCAGCGCGGCAAAGCCTGTAATAATTCACCCAGAACGAGACTATTCCTGGGATCGCTTTGTAGACGGGGCAAAACGAGACATCCGCGCTAGACCCTCCYGGCGCCGTGAGCCGGCCAAGGCGGATGTGCAGCCGGAGCGCCAACGCGGCTCTCGTTTCGGCTGATGCAATCCCCCCCTCCTGCCCAGCTCCTGCCCAGGTGCAGCTTTGAAATCCTCCGCCCGGAACGGCCGCGTGCCCAGGACACCGTGCCCGGGACGTCTCACTCCAGCGCGAAAGCRCGGCAATGATTAACGTCGGAGAGGCGAGCGCGCTGCCCCATTGTGTTAAAACCACGGCACATCTGCAGGACCAGCCCCGGGGTGTTTATAACCCAGCGCGGATGGAAAGCAGAGACGAAGTGACTTGGCTAAGGTCCTCTAACAGGTCAGTAGCAGAGCGAAGCGAGAAACCACGTCCTCTGTCCCCTCCGACGGCTCACCCGGGTYCCAAGCATTTAGTACTTTACTCTGTTCAGCTTTGACCTTACGAGTTCTCTTCACCTTCTCCTGGCAGCTTCCTAATGGGCAAATAAATCTCAGGAGAGTATCTTAAATTCTTTTTTATCACAGACTGTATCAGTGTGATAATAAGATCAGCCTTCAGACTCCCCATTAAGTCACAGAAGGTGTGGTCATCTGTCATGCTTTTCTCAGCCTTAATTGCCAGACAGACACTTTAAGTGGAAAGTCCACCTAATGAGCCCAATCATTAAAACATCCCTGGTTCCCATTTGAGATAGAAAATTATATTACTCTAATAAGGGGGTTGCATCTTTGCCCCCCTATTCAATCATGTGGCACAGGGAAGGTGAGACTTCTCTGCGAGTTTGCCTTGGATGTGTTTCATTTAAATACAGCCCCCTACTTCAGGCAAGGAAAAGTAGCAAAACGCTCTGCAGAACGAGAACTGGGTGGTCAGAGAAGGGACCGCTGACCTCAAGGTGATGAAAGAGGGGTGCTGGCACTGTGGATGTGCTTGTGAGGGCTGGCTGGCTGGAGATGGTGGAGGAGCCACCACGGTTTTGCCAGGGTGGAGAAGATGTTAAGTCTGGTGTACTTATAGAAATGGCCAAATGGGACGTATAAGCGGGCTCTTCAGGCCTAGCTACAGGACAGACCTTTCCTAAGCAGTTTGCAAGAACAGTCCCCATTTGGAGAAGCACTTGGTTATAACTGGTCACCTTCACGAGCCTGCACCACGTGGAAGAAGCCGTTGGGTAGTTACTACTAGCTGCATTTCGCAGAGCTGGGAAACCGAGGCAGGTTAGGTTATGTGCAGAACGGCACCCAAATCAGGGGTCAAAGCTACAGCAGCCTGGCTGAAGTGCAAAAAGGCAGCCRAAAGCCCTCACACAAGGCAAGTCCAGCTGAAGTCCAAAAATGGCTCACCCTACAAGTCCTCGGCAAAAGGGTAATTTTCTCCTGTCACATTTAGTCCTACGTGCTGCCTCCCAGTAAAAACACTTGCTTTAGGAAGAAGTGAGGATCTGCAAGGCTAGGCTCCCCCCACCCCCAGGTGCTCTCCATCTCTCCCTCTCACACTGCTACCCATCACCAAAATATCTGAGCTAAGTGCCAGAGCACCCTTATTCCCCCCATGGGAAAAGGCTCCCGCATCGATCTGCTCCCACCACAAAGTATTAGCAGCTAGCTGCTCCGCAGGGACTTCCACATGGAAAGCCGAGGCAGGCCGGAGTTATTAGCTCCAGCGGCAGATCTGCCAGGTGCTCGGAGGCCTGGTGCAGAGCRATCCCCTAATAAAAACAATGAAGCACGGAAGGGTGTGTTGCTTTTGGGTAATAATAATACATCTTAAACTGCGTGGTGAGGCAAAGGCGACGCCGCACCCTAAGCCACCCGAAGGGTGTGGGCATTATACAATGATTCGCCCACACCCAGAATCTCCGACGACAATTAACATCCAGCCCCGTGTAAGAATCAGTAAATACCGTCTCTGGAACCAGGAAACGCTGACATTTTCCATGCATTAGAAAAAGCCCCAGTGATGTGTCTTGACATGAACACCGCTTTGGGCAGATCTACGCCATCACGGCCAACGGTGGTTATTTTCTGCCCCTGAAAGAAGCCACGGTGCAGTCAAGAGCAGTGATTTTTTAAGGTGCGAGGGGGTGCCCCAGCACGGATTTCTGAGTTTTCATCACTTCCCTCTTAAAAAAAGCAAAAAGAGAAGATGGAAAAATCTAAATTGTTAATTACATTTTTATAACTACCAAGTCATGCAAGATTCTTTATTGATATTAAAACGACAAGATCTCATCACGCCCAAGTTTATTTTGATAGCCGTAAATCTACTTCTGTTAAAGTCAGCTGGAAAAGATGTTACTATTGAGTAATAATGGAAACAAAATACCACTTATTACAAGGAAATAGGAACAAGAACCTATTTGACGTTGAAAGGCAACAGAGCAAATCCGTTTGTTATTAAGAGAGAGCAAAAGAAGTCTTTTTTGCCGTTCTGAGATACTGGCAGCAAGATCCGTTGGTTGTTAACAGAGATCCCAGGCTTTCCCTAAACAACAGTGCAATTGCAGTGATGCTCACAAAAACTGTAATTAAAGATGCAGCTCCAGGGCTGAACCTCCAGCCATCAGCATATCTTAGAAGGAGAAGAAAAAAACAAACCCTAACACAAGAGTATTTCCAGATCTATTCTTAAGCATTTCTGGGGTCAGGAAAGTCAAGCTGCTTTTCCAACATAAACTCACCTGTTCATTAAAAAATGGCAAGGAGTGATGAAGATTATGACAAATCTACCTCAAGGTATCCCCTAGAAAAAGGCAGAGCTGATATTTTTGGGGTCTGCGTAAAGGAAGGGGTTAGCCAAGGTGTATATGGGCAATGCAGGTATACGGGCAATACCGCAGAGGGCTGCTGAACTGCAATGAAACGTGTTCAGGGCCAACGATGATATTACCGAAACGGGAGGCCCGCTGGACTCGGGGAAGGACTTCTGGCCAGAAACACAGAGACTCAAAGACTTCCGGAGGGACAGGCAGTGTTCCTGCAGAGGAATGCTTGTTGCAATATTAGCAAGGGAGGAGATGGGACCTACAGGGAGAAATGAAATACATCTTCCTGGCTGACCCAGCAGGGATAGTTTGGATAGTTCAGAACAATGGGGTTGCGCACGGGAGCCACGGATGTTGCTATTTGCCTTCAGGGCAGTCAACGCGAGCAGATCGGGAAATATTTGTACAGATAAGAAAGTCCTGCTTGAATCTCAAAATCCTGATTGTGAACAGGAGAAGGATTTGAATTCTCCAGCTATAGATCAGAAGAGCAAGAGCAAGGCATAGCCATAAAAGCRTGTGTAAAGGTGGTGTAATAAAAATATCCAGTGCTACCGCATTTGGACTATGATAGTTTGAAGCATCTTCAGATGAGATTAGGTTTTTACTGTGCAAGGTGCAGGGTTTATTATTATTTTTATTGTTATTACTACTACTAACTGCAATAACCATTTATACCGCATCAGTGTCTAAGAGCTACAAGCAGGACGCTCGCCCTGTACAGGCACTGAATAAACAAGGCAGGAGAAGGAGCAATCTGACCCTAAAAGCTTGCACCCAAAATAAACAGTGGGAGAAAAGAGAGATTACCTCGTTTGTACAGATGAGGAACAGAGATACTTGGTGATTTGCCCAAAGCCACGTAGGAAGCCCACGGCAGAGCCAAAATTTCAAGCTAGACCTTCCAAATCACAATTCGCCACCTTATCTAGATGATCAACCCGAGCTGGCTCTCTGCCTAGGACTGAGTTTTATCCTACAACTAGAGGCACCATGAAACTCGGAGGGGCCCAGGCAGGGACCAACACATTGGGTCCCGTGTGCGGGTGCTGCCATGTGCCTGGGCTCATGGTCCTTGCCTGTGGGTCCGATGCCTGGGTGACTCGTCCCTAAACCCAGCTTTGCTGAGGAGCAGAAGGAGGCTGCTCAAAGAGCGTCGGCCCAATTCGCAGAGCCTGTCGCTACCGAGTTTTGGTACCCAGTCAGATGACTGTCACCAAAACCAGGATAGAACAAATCACCCAAAGGAGCAGGGATGGCAGGGCTTGGCCTCATGACAGCCCTGGAGGTTCTGCTCGCACTTCCCACGGCTCACCTGGTAGCAGGCTCATGACTTTTCCCCGAACAAAAGCAAAAAGATTTTTTTGGCACAAAGGGAAAGTGGATTTCCCGGGCTCGTGGAAGCCCAGCCAGCATACAGAGAGCTTCCAAGGAAAAACAGAAACAGGGAAAGCTGGTGAAGCCGGGAACTGCAGCTCCTTGCCTCGGGTGCCCAACCTGCCGGAGCGGGATGGGAAGGCTCTGAGGGCGCGGAGGAATGCTCACCGCGACRGTAACACCGGCTGCAAGCCGGGACTTTTCAAAACATAAACAGTTTGGGAAGAAGGGAGATGGTGAGCGAGCTAAAAATAAGCAGCTGCGAGTGAAAAGGATTAAAGGAGCCCGAAAGAAATGGTGAGCGGCAAATTGCAGGGAATTGTTCAGCAAACAATAAAGGCTCCTTGCCATCTCCCTGCAACAGGCGGGTGGCACGGAGAGAAAGCAGCACACTGCAAATGATAGCTGCAAAGGGGAGACRGAGAAATTCAGACACGGCAGATTTGTTAAGTGGTTATTTTCCTCCTGTCTTTGCAGAAGACAAAGGGAAGGTAAAGCTCCCAAAGACAGGGATTGTATTTCACTCCAGCGGCGAGAAGGCTTTCGAGCGTCTGCAGAGAGCTACAAGAAATGGCCCTAAAAAGATTAGGGCTCTTAAGGTAGGGCAAAACACTATATCCAGACAACATACTCGAGTTTTAATGATAGTGGGGACAGAATTGAGTGAAGCATTGTCTGCTGCCTTTAGGAAACCGAAAACTTAATTTGAAACAGCACAGACTAGATCTGGGCTCTTCACACAAGCAAGGCTTTATTCCTGTCCTTTAAGTATCTCTCTTTATCCTTGACATATATTTTCCATTCACCGCTTTTCCACAACACCATCCATCACAATGAAAGGCAAGAAAGCCAGTGGCCAAAGCTCACCATGCACCAGTCCAGCACTGCTTTCCTGTATGAAACCACACCATGGATTTGCCCTGCCGCTTCTCGGAGGAGGCACGCACCAAACCCCAGTTCGACCCAGCGCTTGTGCACAGCCCATGAGCAGGCGTGCTGGAGTGCACTAAAGCAAGGACTCAGCAGAGCTCCTCATGGATTTAAAATTAAGTGCCTGCCTACAAGTATTTTGTTGTAGCCGTTCAGTTCAACAGCCCTTGGAAAGGGGGAAATAAACCTATCCAAGGCCCACATTTTCTCAGCCTACTAATTTTACCCACACCCCTTTAACTTGAGGCCAATAAACCAGTACAGAAAATTAAACCAAACCCGCTTGCATTGGGAAGGAAAGGGGAATTCCACACTCTGAGAATTGCAAAGAGCGGCCAGAAACAGCATTTTGAGCTGCAACTGGCTGTTAAAAGAGAGATGAGCCCGTGATCAGTGCTGCTCCAGTCTTCAACCCAGCAGGGGTCTTGGTTGGATCGGGGATTTCCTGTCCTGACCACTGAGTCTGATCACTACAAACGCTGCAACGGCCGCTGCAGCCCATGGGAGTCACCATGATCTTCCAGCACCACTTGGCGCTTGGGATGATAAAATGGGGCAGCACCTTGCTTTGGATGACTTGCAAGTTGATGGGATGAAAGGCATCGTCCAAGGATTTGGTGCCCTCAGCTAAGCAACTGTCACCACTGGAAAACAGCCAGGAGAGGACAGGAGGCTGATTTTAAAGAAAGTGCTGGAGGTAGAGCCTAGCCCAGACAAGCTGGTGGGAGATGGAGGGCGACGCTGTAAGGCACAAGACTGCGCAGTGTTGGCACTAGGACTGCATTGCCCAAAGACGTGCTTGGGGGGTCCGGCAGGCTCCTCCTGCTCACAAGCTCTTTGTGTATCACCAGTGAGATGCAGACTCTTGGTCCAAGGTGAAATCCAGGTTGATGCATTTGGAGGAAAGGCCACGTATCCTCTGGGGAGCCTTCTCCCGCACATGGGCAGGGTGGTGGGCACCTTCGCCCTTGCGCTCCCTCAGTTAGCGCGGAGAGGCTCTGCGCCGTTTCCACTCACAGCCAGAGCAAAACAGCCTCAGCATCTCACATAAAAGCTATTTGTTCGTGCGACATGTCAGTCCTGCCTTCCAGCTGCGTTACCTCCTTGAGTACACGGGGCTTTCAAGTAAAACCACGGTGGGGCCAAAATCAGCCTGGATGCAAGCAAGCCCAACTGCAGAACCTCTATTTTCAGCCATGGCTGAGTAAAACCTATCCGTTTTCCCTTCATGACATTCTGAATGAGACATCAGTCAGTCAAGCGAGCTCCCTCTGCCAGGCTTGCCTGTCCAAAACACGAGGGCAGGAGGGGCTTGGAGCAAACAAGTCTGTTAAAAAGACGCTAAGCCAAAGATCAAACTAATCACACAGGCTGCCTCAGAGAAAGCTGTATAGATGCTGACTCCGTACAGATGTCTTGACTTCTTAAAGCTGAGGTTACAGAGGTAGGGTCAGCTCCGGATGAAAAGGCCTCCAGAGCTGCAAGATCCCGAGGTTTTGCTCCCGCTCATGTCCAGCTTGGGTGAGGCCCAGGATGGAGGGCAGTCAGTCAGCGGGGTCCTTTGAGKAGGTTGTACACAGGCAGATGACAACAGTTTAAAAGCGTCCAACCAGTCTGTTGGACCCATGTCTCTCCTGGTCTTTGCTCACCCAACCCAGCAGGTGGGAGAAGAGGGCCCTGAGCTGCCTTTGAGGAGGACTCAGCGCAACGGGCTGGATGGCGGGTTGGTGCGCACGGTGCGTGGAGATGCTACGTCCTCCCTCTGGCCACCCCTTGACTAGAGAGACATCCAGAGGTGGGCAGCCAAAGACAGCTTGGCTAGCTAGGAGCAGAAGAAGGCTAGGGGAGACCAGGGATCGGAAACTGGGCATCCTGGAGCCAATTGCTCCTGGAGTAAATCCGTCACCATCCTGGGAGAAGCGCTAGCATTTTGCCCGTGCTGGCTCCTCTGGCCTCTGCCGTTTCGATGCGCGTAGAGGCAGCTGCTGGCATTGCAACTCCCCCATCCTGCAGGCCGGGGACTTTCGGCCAAAGGGAGCCCCTGACCTTGCCCTGTGCTCTGTAGCTAAGAATAAAACTCGTGCGGCTCCGCCACAACTGCGTGTGCGGTGAGATAATTGCAGGGAAACGGCGGCTGTAGCCCAGCGACCGCTGTAATTGCTTGTGCGCCATCTTGTAGCCAGGTTCCTCGTGCTATTATCCCCTTATTAATAGAAACTGAATCCACCTTTGCAGAGACGGCGCTGCGAGCCTTGAAATTATGTGGCCTCCCGGAGGCTCACCTCAGCCAAGAAGCCGCAATTTAGCATCGCGGGGCTCGGGGAAAACATCTGCACTGTATTTGCAAAAATCCTCGGCTCGTCGCCACCCAAGGGCCGGATTCTGGCCCGGACCGCAGGATGCTCCCACCCAAGTTGTGGCGAAACCCCTGCAGCCTTGGTAGGAAGCAGGATCAAGTCTGAGGGATGTTTGGGCCGCGTCGCAGTGTATTTTGCAAGGCTGAGCTTTCCAGAGGAGATGAAGGGAAACAGTCTGACACCCGCTGTGATCCCACCGGGCGTCTTTAAGGCTGCTTTCAAAATCCCACCATGATCCAAAATCCACCACGGTCAGTGAAAAGGCCACAGATTGCATCATTTGCTCCCGTAGAGCGAAAGGTTCCCTTCTCCCCACCTGTTATTCTGCAATGAGGGAGAGAAGGGCACGGAAATATTTTCATTTTGCAGGATGTGGCTTAAAAGGTTGGATAAGCAATCCCAGCCTCAGGCCCACATCCCTCTCCTTCACCCAGGAACGCAGAATAAGGGACCCGGGGCTCACGCAAGCAGCCGGATCCTCTATTTACATCAGTGCAAACTGGGAGCATAAATCTTGGCTTTGCACCACTTTCAAACCTGTGTAGATGAGATTAGACTCAGCCACGCTGCAATTTCCCTCACCGAGGCAGGCAAGTGAGATTTGGTCTATTAACTAATTCATCCTAGCAGCGTCGCTGCAAGGTATGGCAGTGAGTATTAACTTCATCTCGCAAGGAGGAAAACTGAAGGTCAAGAGGCCTGATCCTCCTCGCGCTCATGTAGCTGGGGTACAGCGGGGCCCGTCCACGGTGCTGTGGGAGCAGGGACCAGGAGCCGAGCAGCCGCGGGCTCGGGGCTTGGAAACGCACGGATGCTCCCGCTTGCGCCCTGCTGGATGTTGAATACAAAAGATGAGCGTAAAAGTGGCAGTGTGGCAGGGGGGAATATTTTGGAAAGACCCAATCTGGGGCTCTTCTTGCTGGAAGGGGTGAACAGGAACGCTGATACCAGACAGATGCAARAACAGAAAGAAACAGGCCATGGGTTTGGGAAGCCACAAACTTCCCTGCTGACAGTTTGTGTTCCCACTTAACCCTTTGTCGCCGCTGTGTGCAAGACTACACAACCACAACTACATCTGGTTATGGGGATCAACGTGGGATGACGTGGGGGGAATGGAGAAGGCTGTGACATCCAGCTCAGTCCAGGCTTTGGCCTTAAATGTGCTATATGGTCCACATAACACCATCTAGGCCATCAGGATGACTCAGGATTGACAACACAGGTCCCAGAAGAGGCAAGAGATCCAGGACTGTCTGTTCAGACTCTAATAACCCTCTAATTAGTGAAGCTGGACTTCCAAGCCAACATGGTTATGTGGCTTTCCGTGGTCAGAACTAGCTCAGGTACCTCTTCCTGTCTGTCTTGTTCCAGGCTGACTCCATCTCTGAAGCTTAGATTTGAAACAATACTGGATAAAAAGTGACCCTGGTCAGGACTTTTTCATTGGATAAGCAAAGATGAATGCACAAGGCAAGAGTCAACATTAAAGCTGGAAAGTAAACTAGGTTCCTCCAACTGAGATGCAGGTGATAATACAAAGAATGAAATACGTTTTGGTACATTTGCATGTAAAATTCAGGTTTATGAAGGTCTTCAGGATCATCTGAATCTCATATAAAATTTGGAATTTCATAAAAATGGATGTTCCTTTGAGGTGAGTTTTAGAGGCAGGGGAGCAGCAACAGCATGCTGCCACTAGAGAAGTTCAGCTCTTCAAAGGCAGAGTGGACAGGAAGGTGATCTGAAATTTCTCGCTGTCCCTGTGGAGACCAGAGTTTGCTTTGAGTTGTGCTGACAAAATTGTGCTGGCCCAGACTCTTCTTTTTCTGTGAGGGAGCTCATGAGAGTTGGATGCCACTGGGAGAAATTTCCAAGCGCAGGTTCCAGCACAGCCTGCCCACTGTCCCTGTGTCAGGTAAGAGATGAGGTCTTCTTGCCTGCCAATTAACACCGATTTGCTAACCATGAATTCCTGCGCAAAACGTTGTGGAAAAGGATGAATGGACCATTTCCACCTGGGCTCCACAGCAGCTCTGGCCCCTGTAACTGCTGTAGTAGCCTGAGATCCTGGGATCTGAAGACTGTTACGAATCAGGAGCAGAATCAAGATCTCACGATGCAGCAGCCACTTGCCCCTGCGCCACCCTGTCCTTTGCCCTCTTCACTTCACAATCCAGTCCTGTGTCTGAAAACTCCCCGTCCGTATTTGCTTCCATTTCATCTCCCAATTCATGGTAAACGAAGCCTAGAAGATGGCTTCCTACAGTAACAATTTTAACCATCAGGATTGTTAATACTCTCAAAACACACCTAAGTGAGAGAATTATCAGTCTGTGATATTTCCAAGCTTCCCTGTTTTTCTTCACCTCTTCTTCCCCCTGTTTTTACACTTCCATTTTGATGGCGAATATTATCATCATTTTTGAGGATGAATCCTAGAGGCTTGCAACCAAGCCCTTGCAAAGCCAAGTCAGCCAGCACAGATGTGCTGGAGAACAGGGCAGATGGCTCTCCTTCCCTTGAAACTCAAGACTTTGCTTCTCGATGCTGCCGTGTTCTGCAAGCTGGGGATGTCAGGAGCACATCCCTCCCCATATGGCAAGTGAGAAGCCATCCTGGGAAGATTAAAGCAGACGGAGAAGACCTGGGCTGCCTTCTGCATTTATCATCCCTTCACCATCGTTTTGTGAAAGCCTAGCACTGTTAAGCAACCACGCAAGAGATGAAAAGCAGCAGGAAAATAAATAATACATAAATGCCAAAATAATTTGCCAAGGCCACCACCTCCAGGATGGATCTCTACCCACATATACTCTCCTCCAAGAGGCCACCTGCTCTCCTGCCCCAGCGAGAATGTCACTTTGAGTGAAGTGAAGATCCTGGGCAACATGTTGTTTCAGAGTGATGCATCGGAGAACCTTGCAGGTGACAGAAACTGTAATTGCTGTGATTAAACTTCACTGGCCCATTTCACCCTCATGAAACCTGTGCCTGTTTCACTGCCAATTCCAGCAGAAGCAGGATCGAGGCCCGTAACAGGGAACAGATTGGGAGTGCCAAGGAGACCGCCCAAAGCATGAGCAAAACCCCGCTGACTGAGCAGAGGACCCTGATACAAGACGCAGTGCCGCCAAAAAAGCACGAAGCTGACCAAAGCTGGCGCCAGCAGGCGCTGGGGTGATGGGAGGGTGGCGTGTTAACAAGGTGAAGTCACCAGGACAGGAAAACAGAGGGTGTGGGAAGAAAAAATTGCCAGCGTTGCACCCCGGGCCATCAGGTACAAGCCACAGCGTTGTGGGCATCTGATCATCCAAACACCCCCACCCGCCTCTGCAGAAGTCACAGAGCAGAACCCTTCCTGGTCAAAAGGTACCTTCCCTGATGCATGCAGAGTGTCTGGGCACGTGTGGCCAGGGAAAACTGCTTTTGGAGCATCTCTGGAAAATCAACCAAATTTGGTGAAGATCCTTGGCACCCCAGCCTCAGCACAGTACTCCTGAGGCCTCGTGGATGTTCCGGGTCCTGCTAGGACTCGAGCATGTCCCCAGCTGCCCCAGCCCTCAGCAGCAGATGTGGAAACAAGCTGAACCAGCTCCATTGTACAATGTTCCCTGTCATCCCAAAAAAATGTTCAAGCCAGCCGCAAAGAGCCAGCAGCCTGACAAAATGGGGTCTCCGACCCAGTGCATGCTGCTATAGATGACTGCTTGAGGTTCAGGGCAGTGGTGTCTCATGCTCAGAGGCTGAGGAACTGCGATCAGCTGGCAGAGACTGCAGAAGAGCTACACTGCTTCCCACCAGCTCTGGCCCTATGTCTTTATTTCAACAGCAGCTTGGCCAGATCTGGTGCTATTTCTTTCAGCAAGCCCCTGAAAGTCCTATGACTCCACATCAGTAAGAGGTATTGGTCATTTCAAATACATGGTAAGAGTGTAAAATAAAAGGTGTCCAGGGGGGCTGGATGCAGCCATGACCATGATGGGAGTCCATCGGTCTCCTCCGCGTGTCCTGGCAGGGAGAGCAGCCACAAGGACACCAGGAAGTGCTCCGGGGTGCAGGGAGGTGACAAGCAGGAGCATGGTCCATGGGGCCGAGTGCTCACCTGGCTCTCCACTGGCCACTTTCTAGCCCTGATGGACAAGTCACCTTCCCTGCCTCATTGCCCTTGTCTGGAAAATGGCCAAAATGGTACTTACGCCTCAGCAAAGCACTTTGCGACCTTCTAATTCCCTCTTCCTCGCCTGTGCCCATCATGGATCGGGGAGGCTGGAGAGGCTCAGGAGATGCAGCACGCGGCCGTGCACGTGGGGACAGTGCCCCGACTCACCTCCGTGTTGAGGAGAGGTGCAAACGTGCCAGCTGGCTGACTCCTAAAATGAGATGCACCCAGATAGCCTAACGGCGCAGCGGGAGCCCCTGCGTCTGTTCAGATCTGAACTGGCTACACGGGGCGACGGCGCTGCTTGAGAAATATCCCCTTGTACCTGTGCATATGTATTTGAATTACTGGTTTTATCCAGTGGGAAATTATAAAGCGGCTGGGAAAAGAAAGGGAAAATGCACTCCTTGTTTGGCACAAAAATATAGGTAACAATTATTAAGCAATAATTGATTCATCTGATACTTTATTAACCAGAGTCGGGTATGAAAGTGACAGACTCGGTAGCAAGCCTTTCATGTGACATGTTATTAAAGGCTCTTCTTCTGGCTCTGAAAGGCAGTGGCTGGCAGATCAAAGGTCAGACATTTCAAGGAGTAAATTGGTTTAATGTGGCTGCAGATAGCCTCACAAAACCTAATAAATATGCAGCGAAATGTAAGGACAGAAAATTGTGGACAAGGGAGACAATTACTTTGAAACCAGGATAAGAGCAGCACGGGCTCAAATTAATCAGCAGAAGGGCTCCTTCCCTCGCTCTCACCCACAGCGGGTTTAGCATCCTGAGCGGGAGCCCGGCTGCCAGCCTGCTGGGTGGGATGCACTGGGGGCCGCCAGGAAAGCCAAAATTTCCTTCCCCTGTGGCAAAGGGGGAAGGCCTGGCCCGGCGGTGACTTTCCGACGCCACCGGGCAGCCTTTCACGAGCTGCAGCCCAGCAGGTTCACGAGCAATGGGGATTTTGCAGTGGCAGGCGAAGAGATTATTGCTTCTCGGCTAAATCCGATGGGGAGTCCTTAACTACTGACAGAGCCGGCTCGCGCTGCAGCCACCATGGCTGGAAGACGATTACTCGCTGCTCAGTCTTCGGGTTCCCTCCGCACAGCAGAAAACCAGACCTTGCGCCCGTCTTCGCATGCTCAAAAATCAAAAGTCTTCTTGGAAGACTACAGACAACGGGAGAGCCAGCAGGATTTGCATCTCGCTGGAGTCAAGGAACTGAAACCCCTGTAGCCGAGACCAGAAGCGATGCCTACTTAAACTGTTCTAAAGTCAGTCTTGCCAGCTCTCGCAGCGTCCTGGTTGCCCTAGCTATTTCTATCTAAGCTCTAGCTGCTGGAATCACACTATTTGCTGAGAATTTCTGGTCTTATTACAAAATAATGTCATTGGCTTCCACATATGAACCCAAAATGCACCAGCACTTGAAAGCAAATAAATAAAAAAAAAAGAATGCAAAATAGTTTAATCGTAAGAATGGCTGTTTTTTAACTCCTCTCATTGTTTTTAACCTAATCTTGTGACATTTTAGAAGCATACCTCCCTATTTTTAAACTCCAGCTGGGCAGCAAAGTTGAAAAACTTTGGGTTTTGCTTGCATCTGTTGAAAGTCATTAACTCAAATGACCTCCAAATGGTTGGAAGGAAGGATCTCGTTGCTAAAAAGTCACAACTTCGCTCCTCTTAATTAAAAGTGAGAAAACACCCACTCCAGTTCTCTAATCTTGCAAGAGACTTCCTGCCCGAACGGAGAAAACAATGCTTGATATTCCTTGTACGTCTGGAAAATGGAGTGGAGGAAACAAATCCTTGAAATAAAACTCTCGGTCCCCCCTTGGAGAAGCAGATAAGGGCACAACCTCTTTGTATTCCTGTTGCAGGTCACCTTTAACGGTTGAGTCATGGTACTTGGGCGCTCCTTATCATGTGCCCGTTAGCAGGCGGGGAAACGCTGGTTCCTGAAGACTATTTTGCACCAAGGAAATTTCCTTTGGACAAAAGGAAGAGGAAGATTTGGAAAGAACAAGGGTGTATCRCTCCATCCTGCTCCAGCCCTTTTGCTTCAGGAGAGAAGCCATGGGGAGGCATTTCTGCAGCAGGACTTCCCTGCCGTGGCCCGAAGGTGGCCCATTGCCTGCGGTGTCCATGCACCTGGGCAGAGATCTGCACCACAGGCAGCACCTTCAGCTCCCTGGGGCACCTCTGCTCAGGGAAAACCTTGCAAAAAGCCTCGGGAGCGAAGGAGAAGAGGAAACACCGTGCCATCCATGCCCTGCTCGCTGTGGGATGGTTCACCATGTAGGCGAGGCCTTCTCCATCCTAATGGAGTCGCCCACGAGGAGAAGCGATGGGGCACGGATGTCTGCACCTGCAACCCACGCCGGCAGCCAGCGTGCTCTTGCCCTGAGTTATTTGTGCGTATATAGCTCTCCCATAAATCAGGAGCCCTGACAGTGTAATTTGTATCTGGGGAACCTGGAGCAATTACAAAATCAACCCAAACACTATTTGTTTCACAAGATTTCGCCCTTAGTTAGCACTGTCGTTCGGCTTTAATTACGCTATAATTAATTGCAACAAAACTGTTTGGAAAGTGCGTGTGCAGAGCGGAAAGGCTCAAATATTGCAACCTTCCTGCTCCTCTGCAACCGCAAAGGTAAAACAACTGTCTGCAGGAAATCTATTACCCCATTTTGATATAACACTTGGCATTCACTTTACCACCTTCCATCCACAGATCTCCAAATCCCTTCAAAAACAGACCAAGACCCATGAGAAGCGACTATTGAGTTATTTTAYGGTCAGGGAAATTAAGGCACAGAAGATCTAATCTCTTTAATTTATCGCCAGACAGAAGTTGCCGGATGTGCACTAAACTCAGGTTTGCAACAAATTCCCCCTTTTTTGTCAGTGAGGGGAACCAACCAGCTGATCTCTTCTGGTTCCCACGTTTTTCTCGGTGATGCTGGACACACGGCAAAGGCAGCTGCTCTCGCAGGCCAAGCGGGCACTGGCAAGGCATTTGGGCAGCCCTGGGAAGCCTCATTGGAGGCCTCCTGAGATGACTTCACTCAGCAAGGTAAATCACAGCCTTTCTCTCCAGCCTAGGATGTTCAGACTTCCCATGCCAGTTCCCTTGTAACCTTCAAAGTCCCCTTGCGTCTGAAGAGGCCACGAGCTTTTCCCACTCAATAGCTGAGTCCATGGAGAAGGTTTTCTCATTTTTAGTTCACGCCAGTAAAAGAGATATTAAACAATGCCTCCCTAAAGAGAGAATGCAGCCCAGGCCTGTTCATCGCACGGGAGAACTGATGATAAAGGAAAGCAAGTCCAACCTATTTCTTTTGCAATCTGTCCCCTTCTAATATTTCCAGCATCTAACTGTGGCACGGAGGTATTAATCCTTGTCGAGGTGGACTTTCAGAGTCCCCTTTTTGCTGCTGTTGTTCAGTCTCTCGGCGCAGACTATAAAAACAGCCGCAATAATTGTTGGGCAGTCACTAGGAAACGAGAAGCGCCAAACTCATCTGAGGCTGCCTCGAGTTTCATCACCTGGCCTGGCTCTGGTTTGAAGGCAGAAACGTATCCCGTCCCACCCCACTGCCTCGTCTTTCACAAACACTGATTATTTCTGTGCATGAAACACAGCTGCACCAGGAATCCACCGCTGCGCCCTGTGAGGCCGCAGAGAAAGTCTGGAAGGACCGAGGCAGTCAGGAGACAGGGATTAAGGGAGGTGACTCATCCGCCTCTCGCACGCTGTGAATGAGGCCAAGGGAATGGCTGAGGGTAACAAGTTGCCAGTAGGGCAGGAGGGGAAATTTCCCATTTAGATATTGTTCAACAACAATAAAATGTTCCTTTTTTTTCCCCCAGCTAAATACCTCTTAGAAAAAATACACTGCCTTGTCCTCTCCTCTCCTCTCCTCTCCTCTCCTCTCCTCTCCTCTCCTCTCCTCCTCTCCCTTCATTAACAATGCACACAGAGAGGAAAAACCCAACCAAACTTGTGGGTGAGAAGCAGCAGAGAACAAATGCAGGCAGAGAAACTGCCTGGCTTTGGCAGCGAGTCACCCACAAGCCCCGTTGTGGCCCTCACTGGACCCCTGCTGAYCACCTACCTGAGAACTGCGTGCTCCTCACCTGGTACTTCCCAACCTCCCCTGGGAGGCTGGTGAGGAGGAGAGGCCGAGCGAGGCCGTGAGGACAGGGCTCTCAGCACCCAGGCTGGCCCTGGCCCCAGTATACGTTAGCACGGTGCAGCGTGGCCCCATGTAAAGCCACCGCCGCCAGCTCTGCAGGGGCAGTGATGCATCTCGACCCCTTCGGCTACCCTCTGTGAGCTTTGGGAAGCATGTCTCAGGGGATATGTCCCAAAGGGACTTGCCAATGGTCCATGCTGGTGACTCTCCAGGCCAGAAACAGCTTTCCCACCTTCATCATTGAAGGCTCCAGCCAGCAGACAACATCCCCACCCAAGCTTGCTTGGTGGCACAGGTGGAAGCTCTTAACATCTGTGAGAATGTCATCTATCTCAGGGGCTTGGGTCCCTGGATGAGTGAGCACAAATCTCAGACGTTCCTGGAGGCGCCACTGCTGCCTGACTGGTCCTCAACGCATCAGAGAAGTGCCACAACGATGCATGGGAGAAGCACCCAAATTTTGCACTAATGCAGCAATCACAATGCAACGGGCCATGAGGTTGGCTTTCTACTACTGAGCAGCACATGCATGGTGCCCACCTGGCACCTCCAAAACTGCACACGCAGGATGCAGGGAATCCCCCAAACCCATGGGAGAGGCAAGATATAATTTATTATTATCTGTAATAAGGGAGAGCCAGGAGCACCCCTGAAGGCTGCAGCGGGCAAGGAGTGGTAGCAACCCCAAACAAGAGGATGCGTCTCCTTGGAGGAGTTCATGAGCTAAGTGACAGACAAGAGACAACAGGGGGATCTGGCAGCGGGGAACCCAAAGCGAGCAGCAAAACAATTAGGATTATCATATTAAGCAGCCGTGAACATCCGCGAACAGCTCGTGAACATCCAGCCAATCTGAAGGACCTCCCAGACACATCCCCGGAGAACCTGGGGGTTGGCAGAGGATCTGCTCCATCAGCTTCAGCTCAYCTTGGCAAAGGGTGCCCAGATACCATGGTGACGGGCTCAGTGGGGATAAACACCGAGCCTGGGTGTGGGCTGTTTGCATAGTTAGGAAGCTGGCTACTCTCCATCCCTCCACCCTGCCTCCTCCTCCCACTAGTGCCAGGATCTCTCTCCCAAGTGGTCTCCTACCTCCTCCTGGTAGGAGAGGTAGGAGATGTCTCATGGTATGAGACGTCCCCTCCTCGTGCTTGGCAGCTGTTGAACACGCTGAGCCCCAGGACAGCCCATAACCCTGAGGGCCTGACCCCATCTCCGCATGGCACCCGGGGGCTGGAAGCAGACGTGGCGGTGGCACTTGAGGTGTGCGAAAGGGTGTCCTGCAGTTATTTCTTAAGGGCAGGAGGCATCTTTTTGAGGGATGAGGAACAAAACAATCAAACAACAGCAACAAGAAGAGTATGCATATAAATATATATATATATATGTAAAGCAAAGCTGCTCAATTGAGTGATACTTGAAATCACGAGGACGTGTGAGCAATGTTGCTATCAAGCCGCACACGCTTCCAGTAAGGAATAAAAAGCTCTGACTAATAAAAAGATGCCTCCAAATCATTCTTGGCAGAAATATCCCAGCCCCAGCTCCTCTCCCTCTATTCATCCCCAAAGCGCTCAGCCAAAAGAAAATAAACCATGCAGCGATCTCACTGACCCAACCTGTAGCATGGCATAGCTGGGAGAGAGCTATTCTTTAACAAAAAATATGAATAAAAAGGATTTTCAACCAGAAAAAAAAAAAAAAATGGGGCCGAGACTGGTGAAACAGCGTAACAGAGGAGACTTCAGTGCACCAGTCTTTGCCCTGTTTGCTAGGATAGAGCATACACACCCTTAGTAATACTAAGTTTTGATCCAGTTTGAGATCCTTTGCCATTCTAGGTACTTCCAAGTTTGGGAAACCATCCCATCAGTGAAATTTAATGGGAATACGACAAGGGGAAAGAGGCTTCAGTGCTCTGAAAATATTTTAATAGCTTGCTATTTAATTAAAAGCAATAGCTCTGAAATTATGTCGGTGAAACTTGCCACTTATTTATTAATTAGAGGAGGAATTTAAGAGGAGGCTGAGGGAGTTCGGTGCTGGACAGCCCCAGGCTGGCTGGAAAATCCCAGGTTCACACGGCTAATGCCTGTTCAGCGCACAAACACGCAAGGTCTGATCCTTCATTGCCTGGCACCTGAAGTAAACAGCACGGAAAGCGGGCGTTCAACGCTGCCTGATCAGGAAGGTAGGTTTTAAATGTCCTTTAGCGGTGGGGTAAATGATTAAACACCTCGTCAGGAAGTCGAGAGAAAAAGGATACCGAGCAAGAGGCAAGGGACGGAGCCGGGAAAAGCAGCCTCTGCCGCAAAAGGGGAGATGCATCTTAACGCAATGGTCGGGCACATCTGCGGATGACTCACACGAGAAAACCTGCTCGGAGTCGGGCCGTGAGCGCTGGAGGTTAGTGCACCACGAAACGCGCCGGGTGCCAGCGCGTAAGGAGGCCGTCTGGTTTTAACGAAGCCGACAGCACCCGCCTTGGGTGGCGGGGTGCAGCCGAGGTCTCCACCGACGTGCCTTACCGGCCTGCCCAATTTGCACGGCTTGACCAAATGCGCAAATACGCTCTCGTGGCCCTGCACCCGCTTGCAGAGAAAAGACTAGCGCTGCTCTGCAGCCCCCGGGAAAAAGCTGTGCACGGTATCGGGGTACGCCCAGGATGGGCTTGCAGCCGATCACCGCGGCGCTGCTGCCGGTCCCCCTGTCCAAACTTGAGTTTTTTCAGACTTTGCCAGCCTGGGGTGTCTCATCTACCTTTCCCAGCGCAGGTGGGAGGTATCTGCTCAGGCCATCGTGGGGCAGGTCCCCAGGATAAGTGCCGAGAGGCCAGAAGACGACTTGCTCTGGGGAGCCGGCGACTTTGAACCAGCAAAGCCTCCCTTTCCAGCACCGAACCTCTGTGGCCGGCCGTGCTCGCGGTCCCAGCATCTCCGGTGGCCCTGGTGTCCGCTCCCAACCTCCCAAAGCCACCGACAGCTGCCCCAAGAGGAGAAAGCCCAGCCCCAGCTGTCTGGGGCAGCATTTCTGCAACCCCCGATTGCATTTSCACCCTTTCACCGCCCAGCTGAAAAGCCACCTTGCCTTGCACGCCCTGGGCGCAGACGGGCCGCAACCTCGCCGCCCCGTCCCTTTGCGAGAGCCCCAGCAGGCACARCCCCGCGGCTCACGCCGGTGCCGCCGCACGCAGCAGGCGCCCGGGAAAGCAACGCCGGGACCTCCCGGTTCCTCGTCCGCCGAGCACGTTCCTCCCCTCGCACCTTTGCTCAGCCAAACCTTAAGCAAAACTACAGCTGTACACTGATTTTATGTGCGGCACCACACTGGGAATTACCTCCGCGGCGTTGGTGCAGCTATTCCGGCTACCAGCATCCGGGAGGAAATTTGCACCGTTGAAACAGCACTTGGATTTACTCTCACGAAGGAGCTGTTAAAAATATTAAAACCTAATTGGGTAGCGCACTGCATCCCAGAGCGTCGCCTTCGCTAGGAAAGAAGCAAAAGCTTGCAGAGGGAGAGGCAGGGATTTCAACCTGGACTCCAGATAGGGACGACTGGACGTTTCCAGATAAAGTACTTCTTGTTTCCCCCGCACAATCGCTGCTTTCTGCCCAGACAACGGAGAGCCGATCACTTTGAATTGTACTAAAAATGTACCAACCGCTGGTATCATCAGAATTACATTTCTAAGTGAGCGTTTCATCGCAATTATTCTGCACACATTAAATCTACTAAGACTTTTTTTTAAAAAAAAACCTATTTAAGAGGATTTTTTTTTTTCTCTACTGGAAGTTTTCTATAAAGAACCATGCAAACAAAAATCACTTTAAAGAAAAATATTAATCATCTGCCTTCCTCAGAGCCCTCCTGCCTACCCAGCAGGAGATATTAGCAGATAGGTTTTCACACTGATATTTCCTATCTAAAACAAACAAACAAATAACCGAGCCGGACTTGCAAAAAGACCCCACAAACGGAGACGCTGCGTTGTACAGAGGTTGATACACAGCCAAAAGCTTTGGGCTTGGTAAAGATTCAAGATACCAAACAAGTATATCAGAAAGAGAATGACAGGTTGGACTTTAAACAGCAATTAAAAATTCATGTAAATGGTGATAGATTATTACGGAGGAGAGCTCCAAAGCTCCGGACGCGCCGGGGAGATTTTCAAAATGAGCAAGATTAGCCTCCGAGCACGAAATTCAGGCTGCTTCCCCCCTCACTTAAATAAACCGCAGAAGCCCGGAAAGGGAAAAAAAAAAAAAAAACCCTTTTGGAAAGCAGGCACAATGTGGAAAAGTACAGCATCCGACCCACCTTTCCGCTCCACGGATCGACCCCTTTTTTTTTTCCCCCCTCGCCGCGCGGTGTCCGTCATAAAACTTGCTGCTTTGTTTTAACAGCGATCTGGCAGCGCTGCTCCTCGGCTGTCTGCAGCGGAGTGGAGACTGTCATTGATTTGTGCGAGCGAAGTTAAGCCTTTCTAGGAGCGGTTATGAGAATTCACTCCCACCACTCCCTCTAAACCAAAAGTATTTGGCACCGAGCCCTTCTCGTCCACCTGTACTATTAAGGTCTAAACAGYGCATGGGACAGAGACCAATTTTACCGGGATCTTTTCATGTTTCCTTTTTAAACAAGCACAGAAAGTTCTTTGGAAAGATTTTTTTTTTTTAAATCCCTTTTTATTTTTCTCCGAGGAGATTTATTGCACGCGTGTGTGTCACTGAGTGTGCATGTGCGCGCCGTGCGATTGCAAAAAGCCATGGCTGCACTGACGGCCCATCAGAAAGCCCTCCTGGTGCCCGGGCTGCAAAGCCATCTCCTGGCCACCTGAGCTCAGCTGAGGGCTGGGTCCCAGTGCTGGGTCCCCTCTACTGTCACCTTCCACCTGAAAGCTGGTGGGAGAGGAGTCATCCCCACGGGCCCTGCTCAGCAGGGCATGCCACCTCTGACCACCRCCATGCTGGCTGGGTCACCTGAACCTGTAGAGCTCCCCCTCTCCCTCCTGGTTAAGTTCTCTCACCTTTGGGTTCCTGGCATGAGTTTGGAGAGGGTGACCTAAGGAGCTGGCCACCAGGTTGAGAGATAAACACCAGGATTTGGTTCAGGTGCCTCCTCTTCTCCTCRGGCTCTAGGGCTGCATTTTGGGTGGGGAGCTGCTAACCAGAGCCAAGACTCATGCCAGGTCCACCAGGCCAGCATCCTACAGGCACGCACCCAACAGCAAGGACCAGGAAGCACCTGGAGGTTGGGACAAGCTGCTTCAAACCTGGCTGGACTGATCTTCCAGGCACTCACCCAAGGTCTGGTGAGCTTGGAAGAGATGGTGCAGCCGCTGGCGCCCCAGTGACAGGCTCTTTCTAGAGATCCTGCCCAAAATTCAATGACCCCATCTTACCCGTGGGAGCCTCCGTCTTGGAGTCTCACTGAGTTAAACACCACATTTAACAAAATACTAGTTCCTTCCCGGCAAAGCTATTGCGACGAGAGGGGAACAGATATTTTTGTTAATACAACAGATCTGAAGAGCGCAGCTGGACACCAAGTTATACATTATATGACTCTCTGCTGGTTTTACTTTATAGAAGTGCATTAAAAAACCCAAATCGCAACCCAAGTCGAATCAAATTTGTTTATACAAGGGCAATCTTTCTCGAGCACAAGGCAAATCCAAGTGCGAGATAGCCCTGGGCAGCCCGGCACTCCCAGCCTGGCTTGGAAGAGGTCTGCGCTCACAACATGGTTACTTCTGAAACGCTTATTACACGCTCTCTTGGGTTTGGAGGGGAAAAAAAAATGCTGCTTCCATCCCCACACCCAAACCACTATCTGTAACTCTTCTGACTCCTGGGTTTCTAAGGAGTGTCTGGGTAAATCAGTAAATGAAGTCGGTGCAAACAATATGTCTGGCCCCAGATAAGGGCAAAGCAAAACTTGGGCAACGTCCAGCGAACGCCAAAGCCAATGCGGCACCGCRGAGAGGAACACAAATTGCCACCCACTGCTTTTCCTGTTACTCCCGCGGCCCGGCAGCCTCCATGCCCGGCTATTTCGAGCGGGGCCACGGGTGGCGCAGARGGCAGGGTCACCGCAGCCGGCCAAGCATCTGCTGGCCCAGCTCCAGCCGAGCTCCCTGACGCAGCCTGAGCCGCCTCTGCGAGAACGATGAGCTTGGCCGGGCGGCAAAAAACAGCACGGAGAAGCGGCTAATTCTCCACCGTCCCTTGAGGGGCTTGAGGAGAGGTGGGGTTGAGGGTGCAAGAAATCAAGCGGCAGCCACCTCCGGGAGTAGCCTCGGTGAAGGAAACCACCCTGGGCCAGAGTAGAGATGCTCTCAATTAGAGCCAAGCAACCCTTCTTTTCCCACAAAAGCTGTTTTTTTGGCATCGAAATGGTTTGCCCCCATCGCTCCGCAGCAGCCGATCTGTTGAAAGAACAATTGCTTCCAGCCCACGCTACCGGAGCGCGTTGTTTGCCATGAAATCTCCCAGGATGGTTTTTTTAATGAGAGCGTGCATGGAAATGTCCCCAACCCATTTATTACGAACGTCCCCAAATTTCTGCRAGCCAAACCCAACGTTTTCATACCGAAAAATACTTGGAGGGACGGTGACAAATGAAAAATCTCAGAACAGACCAAGAGCGCAAAAACGCTGCAGACCACTCCGTGGAAAATGGGTCCCTACTGAACCCGGGAAATAATTTGGCCATTTTCCATGTGAAATTGCTTCCCGGTTTTTGATCACCACTAACAGAGGGATGAACGACCCGTTCCTAGTCCATAAAGGAGGAGAGAATAAAATACTTCTAACAGGGTGTGAAATAAGAATAGCAGAAGAAAGAAGAGAAGAAAAAAGGTTGTGCCAGATCCCACCTCGGCTAGGCAGCTCGCAAGCATAACACAAAACACCTAGTAAAAAAAAATTATAGAAAAGGCTGTAAAGATCGTTTATCCCAGGACGGTCCTAAAGGCACAGAGTAAAAAAAGCTTTAATTCTTAATATATTGAATTGAAACATTTCCAGGAGGAATATTTAAGGGACTTTTATCCAATCAGAAAAATAAGGTATCATCAAATTTAAACTGGACAAAATTAGCTTCAACACAGTTTTGCTTTCCCACAGCTTTTTTCTTTTTTTAATAAACCTGCACAAATGTTTTGTGCATTTTTGTATTTTTTTTCCTTTGGAAACTGAAATTTTCAGACTGGTTTTAAACTTTTGCTAGTTGGAACCCAATAATCGGTTTTATTCTGAAAGCCAGTGTGATATTTTCTGCAACGAAATTTGCTACACCACTCACATTTTTCAGAAGAAAATCTTTTTTTCCCTCCAGCATCTTTATTTTATTGCCAAAACATGTGGGTAAAAAAGACAGGTTTTTTTTTACAGGTTAATTTTGGTAAGAAGTAAAAAACAGCAACGTATT